>NW_028242338.1:0-55356 GCF_964263255.1 Lissotriton vulgaris
GTTAGAGCTAAAATTAGCATGTTTAAAGTGATTTTCATGCTTCCAGGGGCTCGGGAAGTTAATTAAATACCATTTGGAGGCATTTAATGTTAGAGCAAAAAAGGCTGATTTTCGACAAAAGAGATAACACCCCCCCATTACGTCATGCTTCAGAAATGTGGAAAATGGTCCGTTTTCAAATGTTTTATTTTTGAACGTCAGTTCACATTTGTAGGTGGATCATCAGTGTTAGAGCTAAAATTAGCATGTTTAAAGTGATTTTCATGCTTCCAGGGGCTCGGGAAGTTAATTAAATACCATTTGGAGGCATTTAATGTTCGAGCAAAAACGGCTGATTTTCGACAAAAGAGATAACACCCCCCCATTATGTCATGCTTCAGAAATGTGGAAAATGGTCCGTTTTCAAATGTTTTATTTTTGAACGTCAGTTCACATTTGTAGGTGGATCATCAGTGTTAGAGCTAAAATTAGCATGTTTAAAGTGATTTTCATGCTTCCAGGGGCTCGGGAAGTTAATTAAATACCATTTGGAGGCATTTAATGTTCGAGCAAAAACGGCTGATTTTCGACAAAAGAGATAACACCCCCCCATTACGTCATGCTTCAGAAATGTGGAAAATGGTCCGTTTTCAAATGTTTTATTTTTGAACGTCAGTTCACATTTGTAGGTGGATCATCAGTGTTAGAGCTAAAATTAGCATGTTTAAAGTGATTTTCATGCTTCCAGGGGCCCAAAACACAAGATTTATGGAATGGTTAAAAGTGCATGAAAATGGCCAATTTACTCACTCTGAGTTCTCAAAAAGGGTTTCTTCACCCCGGGAAGTAATTAAATACCATTTGGAGGCATTTAATGTTAGAGCAAAAACGGCTGATTTTCGACAAAAGAGATAACACCCCCCCATTACGTCATGCTTCAGAAATGTGGAAAATGGTCCGTTTTCAAATGTTTTATTTTTGAACGTCAGTTCACATTTGTAGGTGGATCATCAGTGTTAGAGCTAAAATTAGCATGTTTAAAGTGATTTTCATGCTTCCAGGGGCTAGGGAAGTGAAATAAATACCATTTGAAGGCATTTAATGTTCGAGCAAAAACGGCTGATTTTCGACAAAAGAGATAACACCCCCCCATTACGTCATGCTTCAGAATTGTGGAAAATGGTCCGTTTTCAAATGTTTTATTTTTGAACGTCAGTTCACATTTGTAGGTGGATCATCAGTGTTAGAGCTAAAATTAGCATGTTTAAAGTGATTTTCATGCTTCCAGGGGCCCAAAACACAAGATTTATGGAATGGTTAAAAGTGCATGAAAATGGCCAATTTACTCACTCTGAGTTCTCAAAAAGGGTTTCTTCACCCCGGGAAGTTAATTAAATACCATTTGGAGGCATTTAATGTTAGAGCAAAAATGGCTGATTTTCGACAAAAGAGATAACACCCCCCCATTACGTCATGCTTCAGAAATGTGGAAAATGGTCCGTTTTCAAATGTTTTATTTTTGAATGTCAGTTCACATTTGTAGGTGGATCATCAGTGTTAGAGCTAAAATTAGCATGTTTAAAGTGATTTTCATGCTTCCAGGGGCTCGGGAAGTGAAATAAATACCATTTGGAGGCATTTAATGTTCGAGCAAAAACGGCTGATTTTCGACAAAAGAGATAACACCCCCCCATTACGTCATGCTTCAGAAATGTGGAAAATGGTCCGTTTTCAAATGTTTTATTTTTGAACGTCAGTTCACATTTGTAGGTGGATCATCAGTGTTAGAGCTAAAATTAGCATGTTTAAAGTGATTTTCATGCTTCCAGGGGCCCAAAACACAAGATTTATGGAATGGTTAAAAGTGCATGAAAATGGCCAATTTACTCACTCTGAGTTCTCAAAAAGGGTTTCTTCACCCCGGGAAGTTAATTAAATACCATTTGGAGGCATTTAATGTTAGAGCAAAAAAGGCTGATTTTCGACAAAAGAGATAACACCCCCCCATTACGTCATGCTTCAGAAATGTGGAAAATGGTCCGTTTTCAAATGTTTCATTTTTGAACGTCAGTTCACATTTGTAGGTGGATCATCAGTGTTAGAGCTAAAATTAGCATGTTTAAAGTGATTTTCATGCTTCCAGGGGCTTGGGAAGTTAATTAAATACCATTTGGAGGCATTTAATGTTCGAGCAAAAACGGCTGATTTTCGACAAAAGAGATAACACCCCCCCATTACGTCATGCTTCAGAAATGTGGAAAATGGTCCGTTTTCAAATGTTTTATTTTTGAACGTCAGTTCACATTTGTAGGTGGATCATCAGTGTTAGAGCTAAAATTAGCATGTTTAAAGTGATTTTCATGCTTCCAGGGGCCCAAAACACAAGATTTATGGAATGGTTAAAAGTGCATGAAAATGGCCAATTTACTCACTCTGAGTTCTCAAAAAGGGTTTCTTCACCCCGGGAAGTTAATTAAATACCATTTGGAGGCATTTAATGTTCGAGCAAAAACGGCTGATTTTCGACAAAAGAGATAACACCCCCCCATTACGTCATGCTTCAGAAATGTGGAAAATGGTCCGTTTTCAAATGTTTTATTTTTGAACGTCAGTTCACATTTGTAGGTGGATCATCAGTGTTAGAGCTAAAATTAGCATGTTTAAAGTGATTTTCATGCTTCCAGGGGCCCAAAACACAAGATTTATGGAATGGTTAAAAGTGCATGAAAATGGCCAATTTACTCACTCTGAGTTCTCAAAAAGGGTTTCTTCACCCCGGGAAGTTAATTAAATACCATTTGGAGGCATTTAATGTTAGAGCAAAAACGGCTGATTTTCGACAAAAGAGATAACACCCCCCCATTACGTCATGCTTCAGAAATGTGGAAAATGGTCCGTTTTCAAATGTTTTATTTTTGAACGTCAGTTCACATTTGTAGGTGGATCATCAGTGTTAGAGCTAAAATTAGCATGTTTAAAGTGATTTTCATGCTTCCAGGGGCCCAAAACACAAGATTTATGGAATGGTTAAAAGTGCATGAAAATGGCCAATTTACTCACTCTGAGTTCTCAAAAAGGGTTTCTTCACCCCGGGAAGTTAATTAAATACCATTTGGAGGCATTTAATGTTCGAGCAAAAACGGCTGATTTTCGACAAAAGAGATAACACCCCCCCATTACGTCATGCTTCAGAAATGTGGAAAATGGTCCGTTTTCAAATGTTTTATTTTTGAACGTCAGTTCACATTTGTAGGTGGATCATCAGTGTTAGAGCTAAAATTAGCATGTTTAAAGTGATTTTCATGCTTCCAGGGGCTCGGGAAGTTAATTAAATACCATTTGGAGGCATTTAATGTTAGAGCAAAAACGGCTGATTTTCGACAAAAGAGATAACACCCCCCCATTACGTCATGCTTCAGAAATGTGGAAAATGGTCCGTTTTCAAATGTTTTATTTTTGAACGTCAGTTCACATTTGTAGGTGGATCATCAGTGTTAGAGCTAAAATTAGCATGTTTAAAGTGATTTTCATGCTTCCAGGGGCCCAAAACACAAGATTTATGGAATGGTTAAAAGTGCATGAAAATGGCCAATTCACTCACTCTGAGTTCTCAAAAAGGGTTTCTTCACCCCGGGAAGTTAATTAAATACCATTTGGAGGCATTTAATGTTAGAGCAAAAACGGCTGATTTTCGACAAAAGAGATAACACCCCCCCATTACGTCATGCTTCAGAAATGTGGAAAATGGTCCGTTTTCAAATGTTTTATTTTTGAACGTCAGTTCACATTTGTAGGTGGATCATCAGTGTTAGAGCTAAAATTAGCATGTTTAAAGTGATTTTCATGCTTCCAGGGGCTCGGGAAGTGAAATAAATACCATTTGGAGGCATTTAATGTTCGAGCAAAAACGGCTGATTTTCGACAAAAGAGATAACACCCCCCCATTACGTCATGCTTCAGAAATGTGGAAAATGGTCCGTTTTCAAATGTTTTATTTTTGAACGTCAGTTCACATTTGTAGGTGGATCATCAGTGTTAGAGCTAAAATTAGCATGTTTAAAGTGATTTTCATGCTTCCAGGGGCCCAAAACACAAGATTTATGGATTGGTTAAAAGTGCATGAAAATGGCCAATTTACTCACTCTGAGTTCTCAAAAAGGGTTTCTTCACCCCGGGAAGTTAATTAAATACCATTTGGAGGCATTTAATGTTCGAGCAAAAACGGCTGATTTTCGACAAAAGAGATAACACCCCCCCATTACGTCATGCTTCAGAAATGTGGAAAATGGTCCGTTTTCAAATGTTTTATTTTTGAACGTCAGTTCACATTTGTAGGTGGATCATCAGTGTTAGAGCTAAAATTAGCATGTTTAAAGTGATTTTCATGCTTCCAGGGGCCCAAAACACAAGATTTATGGAATGGTTAAAAGTGCATGAAAATGGCCAATTTACTCACTCTGAGTTCTCAAAAAGGGTTTCTTCACCCCGGGAAGTTAATTAAATACCATTTGGAGGCATTTAATGTTAGAGCAAAAACGGCTGATTTTCGACAAAAGAGATAACACCCCCCCATTACGTCATGCTTCAGAAATGTGGAAAATGGTCCGTTTTCAAATGTTTTATTTTTGAACGTCAGTTCACATTTGTAGGTGGATCATCAGTGTTAGAGCTAAAATTAGCATGTTTAAAGTGATTTTCATGCTTCCAGGGGCTCGGGAAGTTAATTAAATACCATTTGGAGGCATTTAATGTTAGAGCAAAAAAGGCTGATTTTCGACAAAAGAGATAACACCCCCCCATTACGTCATGCTTCAGAAATGTGGAAAATGGTCCGTTTTCAAATGTTTTATTTTTGAACGTCAGTTCACATTTGTAGGTGGATCATCAGTGTTAGAGCTAAAATTAGCATGTTTAAAGTGATTTTCATGCTTCCAGGGGCCCAAAACACAAGATTTATGGAATGGTTAAAAGTGCATGAAAATGGCCAATTTACTCACTCTGAGTTCTCAAAAAGGGTTTCTTCACCCCGGGAAGTTAATTAAATACCATTTGGAGGCATTTAATGTTAGAGCAAAAACGGCTGATTTTCGACAAAAGAGATAACACCCCCCCATTACGTCATGCTTCAGAAATGTGGAAAATGGTCCGTTTTCAAATGTTTTATTTTTGAACGTCAGTTCACATTTGTAGGTGGATCATCAGTGTTAGAGCTAAAATTAGCATGTTTAAAGTGATTTTCATGCTTCCAGGGGCTCGGGAAGTTAATTAAATACCATTTGGAGGCATTTAATGTTAGAGCAAAAAAGGCTGATTTTCGACAAAAGAGATAACACCCCCCCATTACGTCATGCTTCAGAAATGTGGAAAATGGTCCGTTTTCAAATGTTTTATTTTTGAACGTCAGTTCACATTTGTAGGTGGATCATCAGTGTTAGAGCTAAAATTAGCATGTTTAAAGTGATTTTCATGCTTCCAGGGGCTCGGGAAGTTAATTAAATACCATTTGGAGGCATTTAATGTTCGAGCAAAAACGGCTGATTTTCGACAAAAGAGATAACACCCCCCCATTATGTCATGCTTCAGAAATGTGGAAAATGGTCCGTTTTCAAATGTTTTATTTTTGAACGTCAGTTCACATTTGTAGGTGGATCATCAGTGTTAGAGCTAAAATTAGCATGTTTAAAGTGATTTTCATGCTTCCAGGGGCTCGGGAAGTTAATTAAATACCATTTGGAGGCATTTAATGTTCGAGCAAAAACGGCTGATTTTCGACAAAAGAGATAACACCCCCCCATTACGTCATGCTTCAGAAATGTGGAAAATGGTCCGTTTTCAAATGTTTTATTTTTGAACGTCAGTTCACATTTGTAGGTGGATCATCAGTGTTAGAGCTAAAATTAGCATGTTTAAAGTGATTTTCATGCTTCCAGGGGCCCAAAACACAAGATTTATGGAATGGTTAAAAGTGCATGAAAATGGCCAATTTACTCACTCTGAGTTCTCAAAAAGGGTTTCTTCACCCCGGGAAGTTAATTAAATACCATTTGGAGGCATTTAATGTTAGAGCAAAAACGGCTGATTTTCGACAAAAGAGATAACACCCCCCCATTACGTCATGCTTCAGAAATGTGGAAAATGGTCCGTTTTCAAATGTTTTATTTTTGAACGTCAGTTCACATTTGTAGGTGGATCATCAGTGTTAGAGCTAAAATTAGCATGTTTAAAGTGATTTTCATGCTTCCAGGGGCTCAGGAAGTGAAATAAATACCATTTGGAGGCATTTAATGTTCGAGCAAAAACGGCTGATTTTCGACAAAAGAGATAACACCCCCCCATTACGTCATGCTTCAGAAATGTGGAAAATGGTCCGTTTTCAAATGTTTTATTTTTGAACGTCAGTTCACATTTGTAGGTGGATCATCAGTGTTAGAGCTAAAATTAGCATGTTTAAAGTGATTTTCATGCTTCCAGGGGCCCAAAACACAAGATTTATGGAATGGTTAAAAGTGCATGAAAATGGCCAATTTACTCACTCTGAGTTCTCAAAAAGGGTTTCTTCACCCCGGGAAGTTAATTAAATACCATTTGGAGGCATTTAATGTTAGAGCAAAAACGGCTGATTTTCGACAAAAGAGATAACACCCCCCCATTACGTCATGCTTCAGAAATGTGGAAAATGGTCCGTTTTCAAATGTTTTATTTTTGAATGTCAGTTCACATTTGTAGGTGGATCATCAGTGTTAGAGCTAAAATTAGCATGTTTAAAGTGATTTTCATGCTTCCAGGGGCTCGGGAAGTGAAATAAATACAATTTGGAGGCATTTAATGTTCGAGCAAAAACGGCTGATTTTCGACAAAAGAGATAACACCCCCCCATTACGTCATGCTTCAGAAATGTGGAAAATGGTCCGTTTTCAAATGTTTTATTTTTGAACGTCAGTTCACATTTGTAGGTGGATCATCAGTGTTAGAGCTAAAATTAGCATGTTTAAAGTGATTTTCATGCTTCCAGGGGCCCAAAACACAAGATTTATGGAATGGTTAAAAGTGCATGAAAATGGCCAATTTACTCACTCTGAGTTCTCAAAAAGGGTTTCTTCACCCCGGGAAGTTAATTAAATACCATTTGGAGGCATTTAATGTTAGAGCAAAAAAGGCTGATTTTCGACAAAAGAGATAACACCCCCCCATTACGTCATGCTTCAGAAATGTGGAAAATGGTCCGTTTTCAAATGTTTCATTTTTGAACGTCAGTTCACATTTGTAGGTGGATCATCAGTGTTAGAGCTAAAATTAGCATGTTTAAAGTGATTTTCATGCTTCCAGGGGCTTGGGAAGTTAATTAAATACCATTTGGAGGCATTTAATGTTCGAGCAAAAACGGCTGATTTTCGACAAAAGAGATAACACCCCCCCATTACGTCATGCTTCAGAAATGTGGAAAATGGTCCGTTTTCAAATGTTTTATTTTTGAACGTCAGTTCACATTTGTAGGTGGATCATCAGTGTTAGAGCTAAAATTAGCATGTTTAAAGTGATTTTCATGCTTCCAGGGGCCCAAAACACAAGATTTATGGAATGGTTAAAAGTGCATGAAAATGGCCAATTTACTCACTCTGAGTTCTCAAAAAGGGTTTCTTCACCCCGGGAAGTTAATTAAATACCATTTGGAGGCATTTAATGTTCGAGCAAAAACGGCTGATTTTCGACAAAAGAGATAACACCCCCCCATTACGTCATGCTTCAGAAATGTGGAAAATGGTCCGTTTTCAAATGTTTTATTTTTGAACGTCAGTTCACATTTGTAGGTGGATCATCAGTGTTAGAGCTAAAATTAGCATGTTTAAAGTGATTTTCATGCTTCCAGGGGCTCGGGAAGTTAATTAAATACCATTTGGAGGCATTTAATGTTAGAGCAAAAACGGCTGATTTTCGACAAAAGAGATAACACCCCCCCATTACGTCATGCTTCAGAAATGTGGAAAATGGTCCGTTTTCAAATGTTTTATTTTTGAACGTCAGTTCACATTTGTAGGTGGATCATCAGTGTTAGAGCTAAAATTAGCATGTTTAAAGTGATTTTCATGCTTCCAGGGGCTCGGGAAGTGAAATAAATACCATTTGGAGGCATTTAATGTTCGAGCAAAAACGGCTGATTTTCGACAAAAGAGATAACACCCCCCCATTACGTCATGCTTCAGAAATGTGGAAAATGGTCCGTTTTCAAATGTTTTATTTTTGAACGTCAGTTCACATTTGTAGGTGGATCATCAGTGTTAGAGCTAAAATTAGCATGTTTAAAGTGATTTTCATGCTTCCAGGGGCCCAAAACACAAGATTTATGGAATGGTTAAAAGTGCATGAAAATGGCCAATTTACTCACTCTGAGTTCTCAAAAAGGGTTTCTTCACCCCGGGAAGTTAATTAAATACCATTTGGAGGCATTTAATGTTAGAGCAAAAACGGCTGATTTTCGACAAAAGAGATAACACCCCCCCATTACGTCATGCTTCAGAAATGTGGAAAATGGTCCGTTTTCAAATGTTTTATTTTTGAACGTCAGTTCACATTTGTAGGTGGATCATCAGTGTTAGAGCTAAAATTAGCATGTTTAAAGTGATTTTCATGCTTCCAGGGGCTCGGGAAGTTAATTAAATACCATTTGGAGGCATTTAATGTTCGAGCAAAAACGGCTGATTTTCGACAAAAGAGATAACACCCCCCCATTACGTCATGCTTCAGAAATGTGGAAAATGGTCCGTTTTCAAATGTTTTATTTTTGAACGTCAGTTCACATTTGTAGGTGGATCATCAGTGTTAGAGCTAAAATTAGCATGTTTAAAGTGATTTTCATGCTTCCAGGGGCCCAAAACACAAGATTTATGGAATGGTTAAAAGTGCATGAAAATGGCCAATTTACTCACTCTGAGTTCTCAAAAAGGGTTTCTTCACCCCGGGAAGTTAATTAAATACCATTTGGAGGCATTTAATGTTAGAGCAAAAAAGGATGATTTTCGACAAAAGAGATAACACCCCCCCATTACGTCATGCTTCAGAAATGTGGAAAATGGTCCGTTTTCAAATGTTTCATTTTTGAACGTCAGTTCACATTTGTAGGTGGATCATCAGTGTTAGAGCTAAAATTAGCATGTTTAAAGTGATTTTCATGCTTCCAGGGGCTTGGGAAGTTAATTAAATACCATTTGGAGGCATTTAATGTTCGAGCAAAAACGGCTGATTTTCGACAAAAGAGATAACACCCCCCCATTACGTCATGCTTCAGAAATGTGGAAAATGGTCCGTTTTCAAATGTTTTATTTTTGAACGTCAGTTCACATTTGTAGGTGGATCATCAGTGTTAGAGCTAAAATTAGCATGTTTAAAGTGATTTTCATGCTTCCAGGGGCCCAAAACACAAGATTTATGGAATGGTTAAAAGTGCATGAAAATTGCCAATTTACTCACTCTGAGTTCTCAAAAAGGGTTTCTTCACCCCGGGAAGTTAATTAAATACCATTTGGAGGCATTTAATGTTCGAGCAAAAACGGCTGATTTTCGACAAAAGAGATAACACCCCCCCATTACGTCATGCTTCAGAAATGTGGAAAATGGTCCGTTTTCAAATGTTTTATTTTTGAACGTCAGTTCACATTTGTAGGTGGATCATCAGTGTTAGAGCTAAAATTAGCATGTTTAAAGTGATTTTCATGCTTCCAGGGGCTCGGGAAGTTAATTAAATACCATTTGGAGGCATTTAATGTTAGAGCAAAAACGGCTGATTTTCGACAAAAGAGATAACACCCCCCCCATTACGTCATGCTTCAGAAATGTGGAAAATGGTCCGTTTTCAAATGTTTTATTTTTGAACGTCAGTTCACATTTGTAGGTGGATCATCAGTGTTAGAGCTAAAATTAGCATGTTTAAAGTGATTTTCATGCTTCCAGGGGCCCAAAACACAAGATTTATGGAATGGTTAAAAGTGCATGAAAATGGCCAATTTACTCACTCTGAGTTCTCAAAAAGGGTTTCTTCACCCCGGGAAGTTAATTAAATACCATTTGGAGGCATTTAATGTTAGAGCAAAAACGGCTGATTTTCGACAAAAGAGATAACACTCCCCCATTACGTCATGCTTCAGAAATGTGGAAAATGGTCCGTTTTCAAATGTTTTATTTTTGAACGTCAGTTCACATTTGTAGGTGGATCATCAGTGTTAGAGCTAAAATTAGCATGTTTAAAGTGATTTTCATGCTTCCAGGGGCTCGGGAAGTGAAATAAATACCATTTGGAGGCATTTAATGTTCGAGCAAAAACGGCTGATTTTCGACAAAAGAGATAACACCCCCCCATTACGTCATGCTTCAGAAATGTGGAAAATGGTCCGTTTTCAAATGTTTTATTTTTGAACGTCAGTTCACATTTGTAGGTGGATCATCAGTGTTAGAGCTAAAATTAGCATGTTTAAAGTGATTTTCATGCTTCCAGGGGCCCAAAACACAAGATTTATGGAATGGTTAAAAGTGCATGAAAATGGCCAATTTACTCACTCTGAGTTCTCAAAAAGGGTTTCTTCACCCCGGGAAGTTAATTAAATACCATTTGGAGGCATTTAATGTTCGAGCAAAAACGGCTGATTTTCGACAAAAGAGATAACACCCCCCCATTACGTCATGCTTCAGAAATGTGGAAAATGGTCCGTTTTCAAATGTTTTATTTTTGAACGTCAGTTCACATTTGTAGGTGGATCATCAGTGTTAGAGCTAAAATTAGCATGTTTAAAGTGATTTTCATGCTTCCAGGGGCCCAAAACACAAGATTTATGGAATGGTTAAAAGTGCATGAAAATGGCCAATTTACTCACTCTGAGTTCTCAAAAAGGGTTTCTTCACCCCGGGAAGTTAATTAAATACCATTTGGAGGCATTTAATGTTAGAGCAAAAACGGCTGATTTTCGACAAAAGAGATAACACCCCCCCATTACGTCATGCTTCAGAAATGTGGAAAATGGTCCGTTTTCAAATGTTTTATTTTTGAACGTCAGTTCACATTTGTAGGTGGATCATCAGTGTTAGAGCTAAAATTAGCATGTTTAAAGTGATTTTCATGCTTCCAGGGGCTCGGGAAGTTAATTAAATACCATTTGGAGGCATTTAATGTTAGAGCAAAAAAGGCTGATTTTCGACAAAAGAGATAACACCCCCCCATTACGTCATGCTTCAGAAATGTGGAAAATGGTCCGTTTTCAAATGTTTTATTTTTGAACGTCAGTTCACATTTGTAGGTGGATCATCAGTGTTAGAGCTAAAATTAGCATGTTTAAAGTGATTTTCATGCTTCCAGGGGCTCGGGAAGTTAATTAAATACCATTTGGAGGCATTTAATGTTCGAGCAAAAACGGCTGATTTTCGACAAAAGAGATAACACCCCCCCATTATGTCATGCTTCAGAAATGTGGAAAATGGTCCGTTTTCAAATGTTTTATTTTTGAACGTCAGTTCACATTTGTAGGTGGATCATCAGTGTTAGAGCTAAAATTAGCATGTTTAAAGTGATTTTCATGCTTCCAGGGGCTCGGGAAGTTAATTAAATACCATTTGGAGGCATTTAATGTTCGAGCAAAAACGGCTGATTTTCGACAAAAGAGATAACACCCCCCCATTACGTCATGCTTCAGAAATGTGGAAAATGGTCCGTTTTCAAATGTTTTATTTTTGAACGTCAGTTCACATTTGTAGGTGGATCATCAGTGTTAGAGCTAAAATTAGCATGTTTAAAGTGATTTTCATGCTTCCAGGGGCCCAAAACACAAGATTTATGGAATGGTTAAAAGTGCATGAAAATGGCCAATTTACTCACTCTGAGTTCTCAAAAAGGGTTTCTTCACCCCGGGAAGTTAATTAAATACCATTTGGAGGCATTTAATGTTAGAGCAAAAACGGCTGATTTTCGACAAAAGAGATAACACCCCCCCATTACGTCATGCTTCAGAAATGTGGAAAATGGTCCGTTTTCAAATGTTTTATTTTTGAACGTCAGTTCACATTTGTAGGTGGATCATCAGTGTTAGAGCTAAAATTAGCATGTTTAAAGTGATTTTCATGCTTCCAGGGGCTCGGGAAGTGAAATAAATACCATTTGGAGGCATTTAATGTTCGAGCAAAAACGGCTGATTTTCGACAAAAGAGATAACACCCCCCCATTACGTCATGCTTCAGAAATGTGGAAAATGGTCCGTTTTCAAATGTTTTATTTTTGAACGTCAGTTCACATTTGTAGGTGGATCATCAGTGTTAGAGCTAAAATTAGCATGTTTAAAGTGATTTTCATGCTTCCAGGGGCCCAAAACACAAGATTTATGGAATGGTTAAAAGTGCATGAAAATGGCCAATTTACTCACTCTGAGTTCTCAAAAAGGGTTTCTTCACCCCGGGAAGTTAATTAAATACCATTTGGAGGCATTTAATGTTAGAGCAAAAACGGCTGATTTTCGACAAAAGAGATAACACCCCCCCATTACGTCATGCTTCAGAAATGTGGAAAATGGTCCGTTTTCAAATGTTTTATTTTTGAATGTCAGTTCACATTTGTAGGTGGATCATCAGTGTTAGAGCTAAAATTAGCATGTTTAAAGTGATTTTCATGCTTCCAGGGGCTCGGGAAGTGAAATAAATACAATTTGGAGGCATTTAATGTTCGAGCAAAAACGGCTGATTTTCGACAAAAGAGATAACACCCCCCCATTACGTCATGCTTCAGAAATGTGGAAAATGGTCCGTTTTCAAATGTTTTATTTTTGAACGTCAGTTCACATTTGTAGGTGGATCATCAGTGTTAGAGCTAAAATTAGCATGTTTAAAGTGATTTTCATGCTTCCAGGGGCCCAAAACACAAGATTTATGGAATGGTTAAAAGTGCATGAAAATGGCCAATTTACTCACTCTGAGTTCTCAAAAAGGGTTTCTTCACCCCGGGAAGTTAATTAAATACCATTTGGAGGCATTTAATGTTAGAGCAAAAAAGGCTGATTTTCGACAAAAGAGATAACACCCCCCCATTACGTCATGCTTCAGAAATGTGGAAAATGGTCCGTTTTCAAATGTTTCATTTTTGAACGTCAGTTCACATTTGTAGGTGGATCATCAGTGTTAGAGCTAAAATTAGCATGTTTAAAGTGATTTTCATGCTTCCAGGGGCTTGGGAAGTTAATTAAATACCATTTGGAGGCATTTAATGTTCGAGCAAAAACGGCTGATTTTCGACAAAAGAGATAACACCCCCCCATTACGTCATGCTTCAGAAATGTGGAAAATGGTCCGTTTTCAAATGTTTTATTTTTGAACGTCAGTTCACATTTGTAGGTGGATCATCAGTGTTAGAGCTAAAATTAGCATGTTTAAAGTGATTTTCATGCTTCCAGGGGCCCAAAACACAAGATTTATGGAATGGTTAAAAGTGCATGAAAATGGCCAATTTACTCACTCTGAGTTCTCAAAAAGGGTTTCTTCACCCCGGGAAGTTAATTAAATACCATTTGGAGGCATTTAATGTTCGAGCAAAAACGGCTGATTTTCGACAAAAGAGATAACACCCCCCCATTACGTCATGCTTCAGAAATGTGGAAAATGGTCCGTTTTCAAATGTTTTATTTTTGAACGTCAGTTCACATTTGTAGGTGGATCATCAGTGTTAGAGCTAAAATTAGCATGTTTAAAGTGATTTTCATGCTTCCAGGGGCTCGGGAAGTTAATTAAATACCATTTGGAGGCATTTAATGTTAGAGCAAAAACGGCTGATTTTCGACAAAAGAGATAACACCCCCCCATTACGTCATGCTTCAGAAATGTGGAAAATGGTCCGTTTTCAAATGTTTTATTTTTGAACGTCAGTTCACATTTGTAGGTGGATCATCAGTGTTAGAGCTAAAATTAGCATGTTTAAAGTGATTTTCATGCTTCCAGGGGCTCGGGAAGTGAAATAAATACCATTTGGAGGCATTTAATGTTCGAGCAAAAACGGCTGATTTTCGACAAAAGAGATAACACCCCCCCATTACGTCATGCTTCAGAAATGTGGAAAATGGTCCGTTTTCAAATGTTTTATTTTTGAACGTCAGTTCACATTTGTAGGTGGATCATCAGTGTTAGAGCTAAAATTAGCATGTTTAAAGTGATTTTCATGCTTCCAGGGGCCCAAAACACAAGATTTATGGAATGGTTAAAAGTGCATGAAAATGGCCAATTTACTCACTCTGAGTTCTCAAAAAGGGTTTCTTCACCCCGGGAAGTTAATTAAATACCATTTGGAGGCATTTAATGTTAGAGCAAAAACGGCTGATTTTCGACAAAAGAGATAACACCCCCCCATTACGTCATGCTTCAGAAATGTGGAAAATGGTCCGTTTTCAAATGTTTTATTTTTGAACGTCAGTTCACATTTGTAGGTGGATCATCAGTGTTAGAGCTAAAATTAGCATGTTTAAAGTGATTTTCATGCTTCCAGGGGCTCGGGAAGTTAATTAAATACCATTTGGAGGCATTTAATGTTCGAGCAAAAACGGCTGATTTTCGACAAAAGAGATAACACCCCCCCATTACGTCATGCTTCAGAAATGTGGAAAATGGTCCGTTTTCAAATGTTTTATTTTTGAACGTCAGTTCACATTTGTAGGTGGATCATCAGTGTTAGAGCTAAAATTAGCATGTTTAAAGTGATTTTCATGCTTCCAGGGGCCCAAAACACAAGATTTATGGAATGGTTAAAAGTGCATGAAAATGGCCAATTTACTCACTCTGAGTTCTCAAAAAGGGTTTCTTCACCCCGGGAAGTTAATTAAATACCATTTGGAGGCATTTAATGTTAGAGCAAAAAAGGATGATTTTCGACAAAAGAGATAACACCCCCCCATTACGTCATGCTTCAGAAATGTGGAAAATGGTCCGTTTTCAAATGTTTCATTTTTGAACGTCAGTTCACATTTGTAGGTGGATCATCAGTGTTAGAGCTAAAATTAGCATGTTTAAAGTGATTTTCATGCTTCCAGGGGCTTGGGAAGTTAATTAAATACCATTTGGAGGCATTTAATGTTCGAGCAAAAACGGCTGATTTTCGACAAAAGAGATAACACCCCCCCATTACGTCATGCTTCAGAAATGTGGAAAATGGTCCGTTTTCAAATGTTTTATTTTTGAACGTCAGTTCACATTTGTAGGTGGATCATCAGTGTTAGAGCTAAAATTAGCATGTTTAAAGTGATTTTCATGCTTCCAGGGGCCCAAAACACAAGATTTATGGAATGGTTAAAAGTGCATGAAAATTGCCAATTTACTCACTCTGAGTTCTCAAAAAGGGTTTCTTCACCCCGGGAAGTTAATTAAATACCATTTGGAGGCATTTAATGTTCGAGCAAAAACGGCTGATTTTCGACAAAAGAGATAACACCCCCCCATTACGTCATGCTTCAGAAATGTGGAAAATGGTCCGTTTTCAAATGTTTTATTTTTGAACGTCAGTTCACATTTGTAGGTGGATCATCAGTGTTAGAGCTAAAATTAGCATGTTTAAAGTGATTTTCATGCTTCCAGGGGCTCGGGAAGTTAATTAAATACCATTTGGAGGCATTTAATGTTAGAGCAAAAACGGCTGATTTTCGACAAAAGAGATAACACCCCCCCCATTACGTCATGCTTCAGAAATGTGGAAAATGGTCCGTTTTCAAATGTTTTATTTTTGAACGTCAGTTCACATTTGTAGGTGGATCATCAGTGTTAGAGCTAAAATTAGCATGTTTAAAGTGATTTTCATGCTTCCAGGGGCCCAAAACACAAGATTTATGGAATGGTTAAAAGTGCATGAAAATGGCCAATTTACTCACTCTGAGTTCTCAAAAAGGGTTTCTTCACCCCGGGAAGTTAATTAAATACCATTTGGAGGCATTTAATGTTAGAGCAAAAACGGCTGATTTTCGACAAAAGAGATAACACTCCCCCATTACGTCATGCTTCAGAAATGTGGAAAATGGTCCGTTTTCAAATGTTTTATTTTTGAACGTCAGTTCACATTTGTAGGTGGATCATCAGTGTTAGAGCTAAAATTAGCATGTTTAAAGTGATTTTCATGCTTCCAGGGGCTCGGGAAGTGAAATAAATACCATTTGGAGGCATTTAATGTTCGAGCAAAAACGGCTGATTTTCGACAAAAGAGATAACACCCCCCCATTACGTCATGCTTCAGAAATGTGGAAAATGGTCCGTTTTCAAATGTTTTATTTTTGAACGTCAGTTCACATTTGTAGGTGGATCATCAGTGTTAGAGCTAAAATTAGCATGTTTAAAGTGATTTTCATGCTTCCAGGGGCCCAAAACACAAGATTTATGGAATGGTTAAAAGTGCATGAAAATGGCCAATTTACTCACTCTGAGTTCTCAAAAAGGGTTTCTTCACCCCGGGAAGTTAATTAAATACCATTTGGAGGCATTTAATGTTCGAGCAAAAACGGCTGATTTTCGACAAAAGAGATAACACCCCCCCATTACGTCATGCTTCAGAAATGTGGAAAATGGTCCGTTTTCAAATGTTTTATTTTTGAACGTCAGTTCACATTTGTAGGTGGATCATCAGTGTTAGAGCTAAAATTAGCATGTTTAAAGTGATTTTCATGCTTCCAGGGGCCCAAAACACAAGATTTATGGAATGGTTAAAAGTGCATGAAAATGGCCAATTTACTCACTCTGAGTTCTCAAAAAGGGTTTCTTCACCCCGGGAAGTTAATTAAATACCATTTGGAGGCATTTAATGTTAGAGCAAAAACGGCTGATTTTCGACAAAAGAGATAACACCCCCCCATTACGTCATGCTTCAGAAATGTGGAAAATGGTCCGTTTTCAAATGTTTTATTTTTGAACGTCAGTTCACATTTGTAGGTGGATCATCAGTGTTAGAGCTAAAATTAGCATGTTTAAAGTGATTTTCATGCTTCCAGGGGCTCGGGAAGTTAATTAAATACCATTTGGAGGCATTTAATGTTAGAGCAAAAAAGGCTGATTTTCGACAAAAGAGATAACACCCCCCCATTACGTCATGCTTCAGAAATGTGGAAAATGGTCTGTTTTCAAATGTTTTATTTTTGAACGTCAGTTCACATTTGTAGGTGGATCATCAGTGTTAGAGCTAAAATTAGCATGTTTAAAGTGATGTTCATGCTTCCAGGGGCTCGGGAAGTTAATTAAATACCATTTGGAGGCATTTAATGTTCGAGCAAAAACGGCTGATTTTCGACAAAAGAGATAACACCCCCCCATTACGTCATGCTTCAGAAATGTGGAAAATGGTCCGTTTTCAAATGTTTTATTTTTGAACGTCAGTTCACATTTGTAGGTGGATCATCAGTGTTAGAGCTAAAATTAGCATGTTTAAAGTGATTTTCATGCTTCCAGGGGCCCAAAACACAAGATTTATGGAATGGTTAAAAGTGCATGAAAATGGCCAATTTACTCACTCTGAGTTCTCAAAAAGGGTTTCTTCACCCCGGGAAGTTAATTAAATACCATTTGGAGGCATTTAATGTTAGAGCAAAAACGGCTGATTTTCGACAAAAGAGATAACACCCCCCCATTACGTCATGCTTCAGAAATGTGGAAAATGGTCCGTTTTCAAATGTTTTATTTTTGAACGTCAGTTCACATTTGTAGGTGGATCATCAGTGTTAGAGCTAAAATTAGCATGTTTAAAGTGATTTTCATGCTTCCAGGGGCTCGGGAAGTTAATTAAATACCATTTGGAGGCATTTAATGTTAGAGCAAAAAAGGCTGATTTTCGACAAAAGAGATAACACCCCCCCATTATGTCATGCTTCAGAAATGTGGAAAATGGTCCGTTTTCAAATGTTTTATTTTTGAACGTCAGTTCACATTTGTAGGTGGATCATCAGTGTTAGAGCTAAAATTAGCATGTTTAAAGTGATTTTCATGCTTCCAGGGGCTCGGAAGTTAATTAAATACCATTTGGAGGCATTTAATGTTCGAGCAAAAACGGCGGATTTTCGACAAAAGAGATAACACCCCCCCATTATGTCATGCTTCAGAAATGTGGAAAATGGTCCGTTTTCAAATGTTTTATTTTTGAACGTCAGTTCACATTTGTAGGTGGATCATCAGTGTTAGAGCTAAAATTAGCATGTTTAAAGTGATTTTCATGCTTCCAGGGGCTCGGGAAGTTAATTAAATACCATTTGGAGGCATTTAATGTTCGAGCAAAAACGGCTGATTTTCGACAAAAGAGATAACACCCCCCCATTACGTCATGCTTCAGAAATGTGGAAAATGGTCCGTTTTCAAATGTTTTATTTTTGAACGTCAGTTCACATTTGTAGGTGGATCATCAGTGTTAGAGCTAAAATTAGCATGTTTAAAGTGATTTTCATGCTTCCAGGGGCCCAAAACACAAGATTTATGGAATGGTTAAAAGTGCATGAAAATGGCCAATTTACTCACTCTGAGTTCTCAAAAAGGGTTTCTTCACCCCGGGAAGTTAATTAAATACCATTTGGAGGCATTTAATGTTAGAGCAAAAACGGCTGATTTTCGACAAAAGAGATAACACCCCCCCATTACGTCATGCTTCAGAAATGTGGAAAATGGTCCGTTTTCAAATGTTTTATTATTGAACGTCAGTTCACATTTGTAGGTGGATCATCAGTGTTAGAGCTAAAATTAGCATGTTTAAAGTGATTTTCATGCTTCCAGGGGCTCGGGAAGTGAAATAAATACCATTTGGAGGCATTTAATGTTCGAGCAAAAACGGCTGATTTTCGACAAAAGAGATAACACCCCCCCATTACGTCATGCTTCAGAAATGTGGAAAATGGTCCGTTTTCAAATGTTTTATTTTTGAACGTCAGTTCACATTTGTAGGTGGATCATCAGTGTTAGAGCTAAAATTAGCATGTTTAAAGTGATTTTCATGCTTCCAGGGGCCCAAAACACAAGATTTATGGAATGGTTAAAAGTGCATGAAAATGGCCAATTTACTCACTCTGAGTTCTCAAAAAGGGTTTCTTCACCCCGGGAAGTTAATTAAATACCATTTGGAGGCATTTAATGTTCGAGCAAAAACGGCTGATTTTCGACAAAAGAGATAACACCCCCCCATTACGTCATGCTTCAGAAATGTGGAAAATGGTCCGTTTTCAAATGTCTTATTTTTGAACGTCAGTTCACATTTGTAGGTGGATCGTCAGTGTTAGAGCTAAAATTAGCATGTTTAAAGTGATTTTCATGCTTCCAGGGGCCCAAAACACAAGATTTATGGAATGGTTAAAAGTGCATGAAAATGGCCAATTTACTCACTCTGAGTTCTCAAAAAGGGTTTCTTCACCCCGGGAAGTTAATTAAATACCATTTGGAGGCATTTAATGTTCGAGCAAAAACGGCTGATTTTCGACAAAAGAGATAACACCCCCCCATTACGTCATGCTTCAGAAATGTGGAAAATGGTCCGTTTTCAAATGTCTTATTTTTGAACGTCAGTTCACATTTGTAGGTGGATCGTCAGTGTTAGAGCTAAAATTAGCATGTTTAAAGTGATTTTCATGCTTCCAGGGGCCCAAAACACAAGATTTATGGAATGGTTAAAAGTGCATGAAAATGGCCAATTTACTCACTCTGAGTTCTCAAAAAGGGTTTCTTCACCCCGGGAAGTTAATTAAATACCATTTGGAGGCATTTAATGTTCGAGCAAAAACGGCTGATTTTCGACAAAAGAGATAACACCCCCCCATTACGTCATGCTTCAGAAATGTGGAAAATGGTCCGTTTTCAAATGTTTTATTTTTGAACGTCAGTTCACATTTGTAGGTGGATCATCAGTGTTAGAGCTAAAATTAGCATGTTTAAAGTGATTTTCATGCTTCCAGGGGCTCGGGAAGTTAATTAAATACCATTTGGCGGCATTTAATGTTCGAGCAAAAACGGCTGATTTTCGACAAAAGAGATAACACCCCCCCATTACGTCATGCTTCAGAAATGTGGAAAATGGTCCGTTTTCAAATGTTTTATTTTTGAACGTCAGTTCACATTTGTAGGTGGATCATCAGTGTTAGAGCTAAAATTAGCATGTTTACAGTGATTTTCATGCTTCCAGGGGCCCAAAACACAAGATTTATGAAATGGTTAAAAGTGCATGAAAATGGCCAATTTACTCACTCTGAGTTCTCAAAAAGGGTTTCTTCACCCCGGGAAGTTAATTAAATACCATTTGGAGGCATTTAATGTTAGAGCAAAAACGGCTGATTTTCGACAAAAGAGATAACACCCCCCCATTACGTCATGCTTCAGAAATGTGGAAAATGGTCCGTTTTCAAATGTTTTATTTTTGAACGTCAGTTCACATTTGTAGGTGGATCATCAGTGTTAGAGCTAAAATTAGCATGTTTAAAGTGATTTTCATGCTTCCAGGGGCCCAAAACACAAGATTTATGGAATGGTTAAAAGTGCATGAAAATGGCCAATTTACTCACTCTGAGTTCTCAAAAAGGGTTTCTTCACCCCGGGAAGTTAATTAAATACCATTTGGAGGCATTTAATGTTCGAGCAAAAACAGCTGATTTTCGACAAAAGAGATAACACCCCCCCATTACGTCATGCTTCAGAAATGTGGAAAATGGTCCGTTTTCAAATGTTTTATTTTTGAACGTCAGTTCACATTTGTAGGTGGATCATCAGTGTTAGAGCTAAAATTAGCGTGTTTAAAGTGATTTTCATGCTTCCAGGGGCCCAAAACACAAGATTTATGGAATGGTTAAAAGTGCATGAAAATGGCCAATTTACTCACTCTGAGTTCTCAAAAAGGGTTTCTTCACCCCGGGAAGTTAATTAAATACCATTTGGAGGCATTTAATGTTCGAGCAAAAACGGCTGATTTTCGACAAAAGAGATAACACCCCCCCATTACGTCATGCTTCAGAAATGTGGAAAATGGTCCGTTTTCAAATGTTTTATTTTTGAACGTCAGTTCACATTTGTAGGTGGATCATCAGTGTTAGAGCTAAAATTAGCATGTTTAAAGTGATTTTCATGCTTCCAGGGGCTCGGGAAGTTAATTAAATACCATTTGGAGGCATTTAATGTTCGAGCAAAAACGGCTGATTTTAGACAAAAGAGATAACACCCCCCCATTACGTCATGCTTCAGAAATGTGGAAAATGGTCCGTTTTCAAATGTTTTATTTTTGAACGTTAGTTCACATTTGTAGGTGGATCATCAGTGTTAGAGCTAACATTAGCATGTTTAAAGTGATTTTCATGCTTCCAGGGGCCCAAAACACAAGATTTATGGAATGGTTAAAAGTGCATGAAAATGGCCAATTTACTCACTCTGAGTTCTCAAAAAGGGTTTCTTCACCCCGGGAAGTTAATTAAATACCATTTGGAGGCATTTAATGTTCGAGCAAAAACGGCTGATTTTCGACAAAAGAGATAACACCCCCCCATTACGTCATGCTTCAGAAATGTGGAAAATGGTCCGTTTTCAAATGTTTTATTTTTGAACGTCAGTTCACATTTGTAGGTGGATCATCAGTGTTAGAGCTAAAATTAGCATGTTTAAAGTGATTTTCATGCTACCAGGGGCCCAAAACACAAGATTTATGGAATGGTTAAAAGTGCATGAAAATGGCCAATTTACTCACTCTGAGTTCTCAAAAAGGGTTTCTTCACCCCGGGAAGTTAATTAAATACCATTTGGAGGCATTTAATGTTAGAGCAAAAACGGCTGATTTTCGACAAAAGAGATAACACCCCCCCATTACGTCATGCTTCAGAAATGTGGAAAATGGTCCGTTTTCAAATGTTTTATTTTTGAACGTCAGTTCACATTTGTAGGTGGATCATCAGTGTTAGAGCTAAAATTAGCATGTTTAAAGTGATTTTCATGCTTCCAGGGGCTCGGGAAGTTAATTAAATACCATTTGGAGGCATTTAATGTTCGAGCAAAAACGGCTGATTTTCGACAAAAGAGATAACACCCCCCCATTACGTCATGCTTCAGAAATGTGGAAAATGGTCCGTTTTCAAATGTTTTATTTTTGAACGTCAGTTCACATTTGTAGGTGGATCATCAGTGTTAGAGCTAAAATTAGCATGTTTAAAGTGATTTTCATGCTTCCAGGGGCCCAAAACACAAGATGTATGGAATGGTTAAAAGTGCATGAAAATGGCCAATTTACTCACTCGGAGTTCTCAACAAGGGTTTCTTCACCCCGGGAAGTTAATTAAATACCATTTGAAGGCATTTAATGTTCGAGCAAAAACGGCTGATTTTCGACAAAAGAGATAACACCCCCCCATTACGTCATGCTTCAGAAATGTGGAAAATGGTCCGTTTTCAAATGTTTTATTTTTGAACGTCAGTTCACATTTGTAGGTGGATCATCAGTGTTAGAGCTAAAATTAGCATGTTTAAAGTGATTTTCATGCTTCCAGGGGCTCGGGAAGTGAAATAAATACCATTTGGAGGCATTTAATGTTCGAGCAAAAACGGCTGATTTTCGACAAAAGAGATAACACCCCCCCATTACGTCATGCTTCAGAAATGTGGAAAATGGTCCGTTTTCAAATGTTTTATTTTTGAACGTCAGTTCACATTTGTAGCTGGATCATCAGTGTTAGAGCTAAAATTAGCATGTTTAAAGTGATTTTCATGCTTCCAGGGGCTCGGGAAGTTAATTAAATACCATTTGGAGGCATTTAATGTTCGAGCAAAAACGGCTGATTTTCGACAAAAGAGATAACACCCCCCCATTACGTCATGCTTCAGAAATGTGGAAAATGGTCCGTTTTCAAATGTTTTATTTTTGAACGTCAGTTCACATTTGTAGGTGGATCATCAGTGTTAGAGCTAAAATTAGCATGTTTAAAGTGATTTTCATGCTTCCAGGGGCCCAAAACACAAGATTTATGGAATGGTTAAAAGTGCATGAAAATGGCCAATTTACTCACTCTGAGTTCTCAAAAAGGGTTTCTTCACCCCGGGAAGTTAATTAAATACCATTTGGAGGCATTTAATGTTCGAGCAAAAACGGCTGATTTTCGACAAAAGAGATAACACCCCCCCATTACGTCATGCTTCAGAAATGTGGAAAATGGTCCGTTTTCAAATGTTTTATTTTTGAACGTCAGTTCACATTTGTAGGTGGATCCTCAGTGTTAGAGCTAAAATTAGCATGTTTAAAGTGATTTTCATGCTTCCAGGGGCCCAAAACACAAGATTTATGGAATGGTTAAAAGTGCATGAAAATGGCCAATTTACTCACTCTGAGTTCTCAAAAAGGGTTTCTTCACCCCGGGAAGTTAATTAAATACCATTTGAAGGCATTTAATGTTCGAGCAAAAACGGCTGATTTTCGACAAAAGAGATAACACCCCCCCATTACGTCATGCTTCAGAAATGTGGAAAATGGTCCGTTTTCAAATGTTTTATTTTTGAACGTCAGTTCACATTTGTAGGTGGATCATCAGTGTTAGAGCTAAAATTAGCATGTTTAAAGTGATTTTCATGCTTCCAGGGGCTCGGGAAGTGAAATAAATACCATTTGGAGGCATTTAATGTTCGAGCAAAAACGGCTGATTTTCGACAAAAGAGATAACACCCCCCCATTACGTCATGCTTCAGAAATGTGGAAAATGGTCCGTTTTCAAATGTTTTATTTTTGAACGTCAGTTCACATTTGTAGCTGGATCATCAGTGTTAGAGCTAAAATTAGCATGTTTAAAGTGATTTTCATGCTTCCAGGGGCTCGGGAAGTTAATTAAATACCATTTGGAGGCATTTAATGTTCGAGCAAAAACGGCTGATTTTCGACAAAAGAGATAACACCCCCCCATTACGTCATGCTTCAGAAATGTGGAAAATGGTCCGTTTTCAAATGTTTTATTTTTGAACGTCAGTTCACATTTGTAGGTGGATCATCAGTGTTAGAGCTAAAATTAGCATGTTTAAAGTGATTTTCATGCTTCCAGGGGCCCAAAACACAAGATTTATGGAATGGTTAAAAGTGCATGAAAATGGCCAATTTACTCACTCTGAGTTCTCAAAAAGGGTTTCTTCACCCCGGGAAGTTATTTAAATACCATTTGGAGGCATTTAATGTTCGAGCAAAAACGGCTGATTTTCGACAAAAGAGATAACACCCCCCCATTACGTCATGCTTCAGAAATGTGGAAAATGGTCCGTTTTCAAATGTTTTATTTTTGAACGTCAGTTCACATTTGTAGGTGGATCCTCAGTGTTAGAGCTAAAATTAGCATGTTTAAAGTGATTTTCATGCTTCCAGGGGCCCAAAACACAAGATTTATGGAATGGTTAAAAGTGCATGAAAATGGCCAATTTACTCACTCTGAGTTCTCAAAAAGGGTTTCTTCACCCCGGGAAGTTAATTAAATACCATTTGAAGGCATTTAATGTTCGAGCAAAAACGGCTGATTTTCGACAAAAGAGATAACACCCCCCCATTACGTCATGCTTCAGAAATGTGGAAAATGGTCCGTTTTCAAATGTTTTATTTTTGAACGTCAGTTCACATTTGTAGGTGGATCATCAGTGTTAGAGCTAAAATTAGCATGTTTAAAGTGATTTTCATGCTTCCAGGGGCTCGGGAAGTGAAATAAATACCATTTGGAGGCATTTATTGTTCGAGCAAAAACGGCTGATTTTCGACAAAAGAGATAACACCCCCCCATTACGTCATGCTTCAGAAATGTGGAAAATGGTCCGTTTTCAAATGTTTTATTTTTGAACGTCAGTTCACATTTGTAGCTGGATCATCAGTGTTAGAGCTAAAATTAGCATGTTTAAAGTGATTTTCATGCTTCCAGGGGCTCGGGAAGTTAATTAAATACCATTTGGAGGCATTTAATGTTCGAGCAAAAACGGCTGATTTTCGACAAAAGAGATAACACCCCCCCATTACGTCATGCTTCAGAAATGTGGAAAATGGTCCGTTTTCAAATGTTTTATTTTTGAACGTCAGTTCACATTTGTAGGTGGATCATCAGTGTTAGAGCTAAAATTAGCATGTTTAAAGTGATTTTCATGCTTCCAGGGGCCCAAAACACAAGATTTATGGAATGGTTAAAAGTGCATGAAAATGGCCAATTTACTCACTCTGAGTTCTCAAAAAGGGTTTCTTCACCCCGGGAAGTTAATTAAATACCATTTGGAGGCATTTAATGTTCGAGCAAAAACGGCTGATTTTCGACAAAAGAGATAACACCCCCCCATTACGTCATGCTTCAGAAATGTGGAAAATGGTCCGTTTTCAAATGTTTTATTTTTGAACGTCAGTTCACATTTGTAGGTGGATCATCAGTGTTAGAGCTAAAATTAGCATGTTTAAAGTGATTTTCATGCTTCCAGGGGCCCAAAACACAAGATTTATGGAATGGTTAAAAGTGCATGAAAATGGCCAATTTACTCACTCTGAGTTCTCAAAAAGGGTTTCTTCACCCCGGGAAGTTAATTAAATACCATTTGGAGGCATTTAATGTTCGAGCAAAAACGGCTGATTTTCGACAAAAGAGATAACACCCCCCCATTACGTCATGCTTCAGAAATGTGGAAAATGGTCCGTTTTCAAATGTTTTATTTTTGAACGTCAGTTCACATTTGTAGGTGGATCATCAGTGTTAGAGCTAAAATTAGCATGTTTAAAGTGATTTTCATGCTTCCAGGGGCTCGGGAAGTTAATTAAATACCATTTGGAGGCATTTAATGTTCGAGCAAAAACGGCTGATTTTCGACAAAAGAGATAACACCCCCCCATTACGTCATGCTTCAGAAATGTGGAAAATGGTCCGTTTTCAAATGTTTTATTTTTGAACGTCAGTTCACATTTGTAGGTGGATCATCAGTGTTAGAGCTAAAATTAGCATGTTTACAGTGATTTTCATGCTTCCAGGGGCCCAAAACACAAGATTTATGGAATGGTTAAAAGTGCATGAAAATGGCCAATTTACTCACTCTGAGTTCTCAAAAAGGGTTTCTTCACCCCAGGAAGTTAATTAAATACCATTTGGAGGCATTTAATGTTCGAGCAAAAACGGCTGATTTTCGACAAAAGAGATAACACCCCCCCATTACGTCATGCTTCAGAAATGTGGAAAATGGTCCGTTTTCAAATGTTTTATTTTTGAACGTCAGTTCACATTTGTAGGTGGATCATCAGTGTTAGAGCTAAAATTAGCATGTTTAAAGTGATTTTCATGCTTCCAGGGGCTCGGGAAGTTAATTAAATACCATTTGGAGGCATTTAATGTTAGAGCAAAAAAGGCTGATTTTCGACAAAAGAGATAACACCCCCCCCATTACGTCATGCTTCAGAAATGTGGAAAATGGTCCGTTTTCAAATGTTTTATTTTTGAACGTCAGTTCACATTTGTAGGTGGATCATCAGTGTTAGAGCTAAAATTAGCATGTTTAAAGTGATTTTCATGCTTCCAGGGGCTCGGGAAGTTAATTAAATACCATTTGGAGGCATTTAATGTTAGAGCAAAAACGGCTGATTTTCGACAAAAGAGATAACACCCCCCCATTACGTCATGCTTCAGAAATGTGGAAAATGGTCCGTTTTCAAATGTTTTATTTTTGAACGTCAGTTCACATTTGTAGGTGGATCATCAGTGTTAGAGCTAAAATTAGCATGTTTAAAGTGATTTTCATGCTTCCAGGGGCTCGGGAAGTTAATTAAATACCATTTGGAGGCATTTAATGTTCGAGCAAAAACGGCTGATTTTCGACAAAAGAGATAACACCCCCCCATTACGTCATGCTTCAGAAATGTGGAAAATGGTCCGTTTTCAAATGTTTTATTTTTGAACGTCAGTTCACATTTGTAGGTGGATCATCAGTGTTAGAGCTAAAATTAGCATGTTTAAAGTGATTTTCATGCTTCCAGGGGCCCAAAACACAAGATTTATGGAATGGTTAAAAGTGCATGAAAATGGCCAATTTACTCACTCTGAGTTCTCAACAAGGGTTTCTTCACCCCGGGAAGTTAATTAAATACCATTTGAAGGCATTTAATGTTCGAGCAAAAACGGCTGATTTTCGACAAAAGAGATAACACCCCCCCATTACGTCATGCTTCAGAAATGTGGAAAATGGTCCGTTTTCAAATGTTTTATTTTTGAACGTCAGTTCACATTTGTAGGTGGATCATCAGTGTTAGAGCTAAAATTAGCATGTTTAAAGTGATTTTCATGCTTCCAGGGGCTCGGGAAGTGAAATAAATACCATTTGGAGGCATTTAATGTTCGAGCAAAAACGGCTGATTTTCGACAAAAGAGATAACACCCCCCCATTACGTCATGCTTCAGAAATGTGGAAAATGGTCCGTTTTCAAATGTTTTATTTTTGAACGTCAGTTCACATTTGTAGCTGGATCATCAGTGTTAGAGCTAAAATTAGCATGTTTAAAGTGATTTTCATGCTTCCAGGGGCTCGGGAAGTTAATTAAATACCATTTGGAGGCATTTAATGTTCGAGCAAAAACGGCTGATTTTCGACAAAAGAGATAACACCCCCCCATTACGTCATGCTTCAGAAATGTGGAAAATGGTCCGTTTTCAAATGTTTTATTTTTGAACGTCAGTTCACATTTGTAGGTGGATCATCAGTGTTAGAGCTAAAATTAGCATGTTTAAAGTGATTTTCATGCTTCCAGGGGCCCAAAACACAAGATTTATGGAATGGTTAAAAGTGCATGAAAATGGCCAATTTACTCACTCTGAGTTCTCAAAAAGGGTTTCTTCACCCCGGGAAGTTAATTAAATACCATTTGGAGGCATTTAATGTTCGAGCAAAAACGGCTGATTTTCGACAAAAGAGATAACACCCCCCCATTACGTCATGCTTCAGAAATGTGGAAAATGGTCCGTTTTCAAATGTTTTATTTTTGAACGTCAGTTCACATTTGTAGGTGGATCCTCAGTGTTAGAGCTAAAATTAGCATGTTTAAAGTGATTTTCATGCTTCCAGGGGCCCAAAACACAAGATTTATGGAATGGTTAAAAGTGCATGAAAATGGCCAATTTACTCACTCTGAGTTCTCAAAAAGGGTTTCTTCACCCCGGGAAGTTAATTAAATACCATTTGAAGGCATTTAATGTTCGAGCAAAAACGGCTGATTTTCGACAAAAGAGATAACACCCCCCCATTACGTCATGCTTCAGAAATGTGGAAAATGGTCCGTTTTCAAATGTTTTATTTTTGAACGTCAGTTCACATTTGTAGGTGGATCATCAGTGTTAGAGCTAAAATTAGCATGTTTAAAGTGATTTTCATGCTTCCAGGGGCTCGGGAAGTGAAATAAATACCATTTGGAGGCATTTAATGTTCGAGCAAAAACGGCTGATTTTCGACAAAAGAGATAACACCCCCCCATTACGTCATGCTTCAGAAATGTGGAAAATGGTCCGTTTTCAAATGTTTTATTTTTGAACGTCAGTTCACATTTGTAGCTGGATCATCAGTGTTAGAGCTAAAATTAGCATGTTTAAAGTGATTTTCATGCTTCCAGGGGCTCGGGAAGTTAATTAAATACCATTTGGAGGCATTTAATGTTCGAGCAAAAACGGCTGATTTTCGACAAAAGAGATAACACCCCCCCATTACGTCATGCTTCAGAAATGTGGAAAATGGTCCGTTTTCAAATGTTTTATTTTTGAACGTCAGTTCACATTTGTAGGTGGATCATCAGTGTTAGAGCTAAAATTAGCATGTTTAAAGTGATTTTCATGCTTCCAGGGGCCCAAAACACAAGATTTATGGAATGGTTAAAAGTGCATGAAAATGGCCAATTTACTCACTCTGAGTTCTCAAAAAGGGTTTCTTCACCCCGGGAAGTTAATTAAATACCATTTGGAGGCATTTAATGTTCGAGCAAAAACGGCTGATTTTCGACAAAAGAGATAACACCCCCCCATTACGTCATGCTTCAGAAATGTGGAAAATGGTCCGTTTTCAAATGTTTTATTTTTGAACGTCAGTTCACATTTGTAGGTGGATCCTCAGTGTTAGAGCTAAAATTAGCATGTTTAAAGTGATTTTCATGCTTCCAGGGGCCCAAAACACAAGATTTATGGAATGGTTAAAAGTGCATGAAAATGGCCAATTTACTCACTCTGAGTTCTCAAAAAGGGTTTCTTCACCCCGGGAAGTTAATTAAATACCATTTGAAGGCATTTAATGTTCGAGCAAAAACGGCTGATTTTCGACAAAAGAGATAACACCCCCCCATTACGTCATGCTTCAGAAATGTGGAAAATGGTCCGTTTTCAAATGTTTTATTTTTGAACGTCAGTTCACATTTGTAGGTGGATCATCAGTGTTAGAGCTAAAATTAGCATGTTTAAAGTGATTTTCATGCTTCCAGGGGCTCGGGAAGTGAAATAAATACCATTTGGAGGCATTTAATGTTCGAGCAAAAACGGCTGATTTTCGACAAAAGAGATAACACCCCCCCATTACGTCATGCTTCAGAAATGTGGAAAATGGTCCGTTTTCAAATGTTTTATTTTTGAACGTCAGTTCACATTTGTAGCTGGATCATCAGTGTTAGAGCTAAAATTAGCATGTTTAAAGTGATTTTCATGCTTCCAGGGGCTCGGGAAGTTAATTAAATACCATTTGGAGGCATTTAATGTTCGAGCAAAAACGGCTGATTTTCGACAAAAGAGATAACACCCCCCCATTACGTCATGCTTCAGAAATGTGGAAAATGGTCCGTTTTCAAATGTTTTATTTTTGAACGTCAGTTCACATTTGTAGGTGGATCATCAGTGTTAGAGCTAAAATTAGCATGTTTAAAGTGATTTTCATGCTTCCAGGGGCCCAAAACACAAGATTTATGGAATGGTTAAAAGTGCATGAAAATGGCCAATTTACTCACTCTGAGTTCTCAAAAAGGGTTTCTTCACCCCGGGAAGTTAATTAAATACCATTTGGAGGCATTTAATGTTCGAGCAAAAACGGCTGATTTTCGACAAAAGAGATAACACCCCCCCATTACGTCATGCTTCAGAAATGTGGAAAATGGTCCGTTTTCAAATGTTTTATTTTTGAACGTCAGTTCACATTTGTAGGTGGATCATCAGTGTTAGAGCTAAAATTAGCATGTTTAAAGTGATTTTCATGCTTCCAGGGGCCCAAAACACAAGATTTATGGAATGGTTAAAAGTGCATGAAAATGGCCAATTTACTCACTCTGAGTTCTCAAAAAGGGTTTCTTCACCCCGGGAAGTTAATTAAATACCATTTGGAGGCATTTAATGTTCGAGCAAAAACGGCTGATTTTCGACAAAAGAGATAACACCCCCCCATTACGTCATGCTTCAGAAATGTGGAAAATGGTCCGTTTTCAAATGTTTTATTTTTGAACGTCAGTTCACATTTGTAGGTGGATCCTCAGTGTTAGAGCTAAAATTAGCATGTTTAAAGTGATTTTCATGCTTCCAGGGGCCCAAAACACAAGATTTATGGAATGGTTAAAAGTGCATGAAAATGGCCAATTTACTCACTCTGAGTTCTCAAAAAGGGTTTCTTCACCCCGGGAAGTTAATTAAATACCATTTGAAGGCATTTAATGTTCGAGCAAAAACGGCTGATTTTCGACAAAAGAGATAACACCCCCCCATTACGTCATGCTTCAGAAATGTGGAAAATGGTCCGTTTTCAAATGTTTTATTTTTGAACGTCAGTTCACATTTGTAGGTGGATCATCAGTGTTAGAGCTAAAATTAGCATGTTTAAAGTGATTTTCATGCTTCCAGGGGCTCGGGAAGTGAAATAAATACCATTTGGAGGCATTTAATGTTCGAGCAAAAACGGCTGATTTTCGACAAAAGAGATAACACCCCCCCATTACGTCATGCTTCAGAAATGTGGAAAATGGTCCGTTTTCAAATGTTTTATTTTTGAACGTCAGTTCACATTTGTAGCTGGATCATCAGTGTTAGAGCTAAAATTAGCATGTTTAAAGTGATTTTCATGCTTCCAGGGGCTCGGGAAGTTAATTAAATACCATTTGGAGGCATTTAATGTTCGAGCAAAAACGGCTGATTTTCGACAAAAGAGATAACACCCCCCCATTACGTCATGCTTCAGAAATGTGGAAAATGGTCCGTTTTCAAATGTTTTATTTTTGAACGTCAGTTCACATTTGTAGGTGGATCATCAGTGTTAGAGCTAAAATTAGCATGTTTAAAGTGATTTTCATGCTTCCCAGGGGCCCAAAACACAAGATTTATGGAATGGTTAAAAGTGCATGAAAATGGCCAATTTACTCACTCTGAGTTCTCAAAAAGGGTTTCTTCACCCCGGGAAGTTAATTAAATACCATTTGGAGGCATTTAATGTTCGAGCAAAAACGGCTGATTTTCGACAAAAGAGATAACACCCCCCCATTACGTCATGCTTCAGAAATGTGGAAAATGGTCCGTTTTCAAATGTTTTATTTTTGAACGTCAGTTCACATTTGTAGGTGGATCCTCAGTGTTAGAGCTAAAATTAGCATGTTTAAAGTGATTTTCATGCTTCCAGGGGCCCAAAACACAAGATTTATGGAATGGTTAAAAGTGCATGAAAATGGCCAATTTACTCACTCTGAGTTCTCAAAAAGGGTTTCTTCACCCCGGGAAGTTAATTAAATACCATTTGAAGGCATTTAATGTTCGAGCAAAAACGGCTGATTTTCGACAAAAGAGATAACACCCCCCCATTACGTCATGCTTCAGAAATGTGGAAAATGGTCCGTTTTCAAATGTTTTATTTTTGAACGTCAGTTCACATTTGTAGGTGGATCATCAGTGTTAGAGCTAAAATTAGCATGTTTAAAGTGATTTTCATGCTTCCAGGGGCTCGGGAAGTGAAATAAATACCATTTGGAGGCATTTAATGTTCGAGCAAAAACGGCTGATTTTCGACAAAAGAGATAACACCCCCCCATTACGTCATGCTTCAGAAATGTGGAAAATGGTCCGTTTTCAAATGTTTTATTTTTGAACGTCAGTTCACATTTGTAGCTGGATCATCAGTGTTAGAGCTAAAATTAGCATGTTTAAAGTGATTTTCATGCTTCCAGGGGCTCGGGAAGTTAATTAAATACCATTTGGAGGCATTTAATGTTCGAGCAAAAACGGCTGATTTTCGACAAAAGAGATAACACCCCCCCATTACGTCATGCTTCAGAAATGTGGAAAATGGTCCGTTTTCAAATGTTTTATTTTTGAACGTCAGTTCACATTTGTAGGTGGATCATCAGTGTTAGAGCTAAAATTAGCATGTTTAAAGTGATTTTCATGCTTCCAGGGGCCCAAAACACAAGATTTATGGAATGGTTAAAAGTGCATGAAAATGGCCAATTTACTCACTCTGAGTTCTCAAAAAGGGTTTCTTCACCCCGGGAAGTTAATTAAATACCATTTGGAGGCATTTAATGTTCGAGCAAAAACGGCTGATTTTCGACAAAAGAGATAACACCCCCCCATTACGTCATGCTTCAGAAATGTGGAAAATGGTCCGTTTTCAAATGTTTTATTTTTGAACGTCAGTTCACATTTGTAGGTGGATCATCAGTGTTAGAGCTAAAATTAGCATGTTTAAAGTGATTTTCATGCTTCCAGGGGCCCAAAACACAAGATTTATGGAATGGTTAAAAGTGCATGAAAATGGCCAATTTACTCACTCTGAGTTCTCAAAAAGGGTTTCTTCACCCCGGGAAGTTAATTAAATACCATTTGGAGGCATTTAATGTTCGAGCAAAAACGGCTGATTTTCGACAAAAGAGATAACACCCCCCCATTACGTCATGCTTCAGAAATGTGGAAAATGGTCCGTTTTCAAATGTTTTATTTTTGAACGTCAGTTCACATTTGTAGGTGGATCATCAGTGTTAGAGCTAAAATTAGCATGTTTAAAGTGATTTTCATGCTTCCAGGGGCTCGGGAAGTTAATTAAATACCATTTGGAGGCATTTAATGTTCGAGCAAAAACGGCTGATTTTCGACAAAAGAGATAACACCCCCCCATTACGTCATGCTTCAGAAATGTGGAAAATGGTCCGTTTTCAAATGTTTTATTTTTGAACGTCAGTTCACATTTGTAGGTGGATCATCAGTGTTAGAGCTAAAATTAGCATGTTTACAGTGATTTTCATGCTTCCAGGGGCCCAAAACACAAGATTTATGGAATGGTTAAAAGTGCATGAAAATGGCCAATTTACTCACTCTGAGTTCTCAAAAAGGGTTTCTTCACCCCAGGAAGTTAATTAAATACCATTTGGAGGCATTTAATGTTCGAGCAAAAACGGCTGATTTTCGACAAAAGAGATAACACCCCCCCATTACGTCATGCTTCAGAAATGTGGAAAATGGTCCGTTTTCAAATGTTTTATTTTTGAACGTCAGTTCACATTTGTAGGTGGATCATCAGTGTTAGAGCTAAAATTAGCATGTTTAAAGTGATTTTCATGCTTCCAGGGGCTCGGGAAGTTAATTAAATACCATTTGGAGGCATTTAATGTTCGAGCAAAAAAGGCTGATTTTCGACAAAAGAGATAACACCCCCCCCATTACGTCATGCTTCAGAAATGTGGAAAATGGTCCGTTTTCAAATGTTTTATTTTTGAACGTCAGTTCACATTTGTAGGTGGATCCTCAGTGTTAGAGCTAAAATTAGCATGTTTAAAGTGATTTTCATGCTTCCAGGGGCCCAAAACACAAGATTTATGGAATGGTTAAAAGTGCATGAAAATGGCCAATTTACTCACTCTGAGTTCTCAAAAAGGGTTTCTTCACCCCGGGAAGTTAATTAAATACCATTTGAAGGCATTTAATGTTCGAGCAAAAACGGCTGATTTTCGACAAAAGAGATAACACCCCCCCATTACGTCATGCTTCAGAAATGTGGAAAATGGTCCGTTTTCAAATGTTTTATTTTTGAACGTCAGTTCACATTTGTAGGTGGATCATCAGTGTTAGAGCTAAAATTAGCATGTTTAAAGTGATTTTCATGCTTCCAGGGGCTCGGGAAGTGAAATAAATACCATTTGGAGGCATTTAATGTTCGAGCAAAAACGGCTGATTTTCGACAAAAGAGATAACACCCCCCCATTACGTCATGCTTCAGAAATGTGGAAAATGGTCCGTTTTCAAATGTTTTATTTTTGAACGTCAGTTCACATTTGTAGCTGGATCATCAGTGTTAGAGCTAAAATTAGCATGTTTAAAGTGATTTTCATGCTTCCAGGGGCTCGGGAAGTTAATTAAATACCATTTGGAGGCATTTAATGTTCGAGCAAAAACGGCTGATTTTCGACAAAAGAGATAACACCCCCCCATTACGTCATGCTTCAGAAATGTGGAAAATGGTCCGTTTTCAAATGTTTTATTTTTGAACGTCAGTTCACATTTGTAGGTGGATCATCAGTGTTAGAGCTAAAATTAGCATGTTTAAAGTGATTTTCATGCTTCCAGGGGCCCAAAACACAAGATTTATGGAATGGTTAAAAGTGCATGAAAATGGCCAATTTACTCACTCTGAGTTCTCAAAAAGGGTTTCTTCACCCCGGGAAGTTAATTAAATACCATTTGGAGGCATTTAATGTTCGAGCAAAAACGGCTGATTTTCGACAAAAGAGATAACACCCCCCCATTACGTCATGCTTCAGAAATGTGGAAAATGGTCCGTTTTCAAATGTTTTATTTTTGAACGTCAGTTCACATTTGTAGGTGGATCCTCAGTGTTAGAGCTAAAATTAGCATGTTTAAAGTGATTTTCATGCTTCCAGGGGCCCAAAACACAAGATTTATGGAATGGTTAAAAGTGCATGAAAATGGCCAATTTACTCACTCTGAGTTCTCAAAAAGGGTTTCTTCACCCCGGGAAGTTAATTAAATACCATTTGAAGGCATTTAATGTTCGAGCAAAAACGGCTGATTTTCGACAAAAGAGATAACACCCCCCCATTACGTCATGCTTCAGAAATGTGGAAAATGGTCCGTTTTCAAATGTTTTATTTTTGAACGTCAGTTCACATTTGTAGGTGGATCATCAGTGTTAGAGCTAAAATTAGCATGTTTAAAGTGATTTTCATGCTTCCAGGGGCTCGGGAAGTGAAATAAATACCATTTGGAGGCATTTAATGTTCGAGCAAAAACGGCTGATTTTCGACAAAAGAGATAACACCCCCCCATTACGTCATGCTTCAGAAATGTGGAAAATGGTCCGTTTTCAAATGTTTTATTTTTGAACGTCAGTTCACATTTGTAGCTGGATCATCAGTGTTAGAGCTAAAATTAGCATGTTTAAAGTGATTTTCATGCTTCCAGGGGCTCGGGAAGTTAATTAAATACCATTTGGAGGCATTTAATGTTCGAGCAAAAACGGCTGATTTTCGACAAAAGAGATAACACCCCCCCATTACGTCATGCTTCAGAAATGTGGAAAATGGTCCGTTTTCAAATGTTTTATTTTTGAACGTCAGTTCACATTTGTAGGTGGATCATCAGTGTTAGAGCTAAAATTAGCATGTTTAAAGTGATTTTCATGCTTCCAGGGGCCCAAAACACAAGATTTATGGAATGGTTAAAAGTGCATGAAAATGGCCAATTTACTCACTCTGAGTTCTCAAAAAGGGTTTCTTCACCCCGGGAAGTTAATTAAATACCATTTGGAGGCATTTAATGTTCGAGCAAAAACGGCTGATTTTCGACAAAAGAGATAACACCCCCCCATTACGTCATGCTTCAGAAATGTGGAAAATGGTCCGTTTTCAAATGTTTTATTTTTGAACGTCAGTTCACATTTGTAGGTGGATCATCAGTGTTAGAGCTAAAATTAGCATGTTTAAAGTGATTTTCATGCTTCCAGGGGCCCAAAACACAAGATTTATGGAATGGTTAAAAGTGCATGAAAATGGCCAATTTACTCACTCTGAGTTCTCAAAAAGGGTTTCTTCACCCCGGGAAGTTAATTAAATACCATTTGGAGGCATTTAATGTTCGAGCAAAAACGGCTGATTTTCGACAAAAGAGATAACACCCCCCCATTACGTCATGCTTCAGAAATGTGGAAAATGGTCCGTTTTCAAATGTTTTATTTTTGAACGTCAGTTCACATTTGTAGGTGGATCATCAGTGTTAGAGCTAAAATTAGCATGTTTAAAGTGATTTTCATGCTTCCAGGGGCTCGGGAAGTTAATTAAATACCATTTGGAGGCATTTAATGTTCGAGCAAAAACGGCTGATTTTCGACAAAAGAGATAACACCCCCCCATTACGTCATGCTTCAGAAATGTGGAAAATGGTCCGTTTTCAAATGTTTTATTTTTGAACGTCAGTTCACATTTGTAGGTGGATCATCAGTGTTAGAGCTAAAATTAGCATGTTTACAGTGATTTTCATGCTTCCAGGGGCCCAAAACACAAGATTTATGGAATGGTTAAAAGTGCATGAAAATGGCCAATTTACTCACTCTGAGTTCTCAAAAAGGGTTTCTTCACCCCAGGAAGTTAATTAAATACCATTTGGAGGCATTTAATGTTCGAGCAAAAACGGCTGATTTTCGACAAAAGAGATAACACCCCCCCATTACGTCATGCTTCAGAAATGTGGAAAATGGTCCGTTTTCAAATGTTTTATTTTTGAACGTCAGTTCACATTTGTAGGTGGATCATCAGTGTTAGAGCTAAAATTAGCATGTTTAAAGTGATTTTCATGCTTCCAGGGGCTCGGGAAGTTAATTAAATACCATTTGGAGGCATTTAATGTTAGAGCAAAAAAGGCTGATTTTCGACAAAAGAGATAACACCCCCCCCATTACGTCATGCTTCAGAAATGTGGAAAATGGTCCGTTTTCAAATGTTTTATTTTTGAACGTCAGTTCACATTTGTAGGTGGATCATCAGTGTTAGAGCTAAAATTAGCATGTTTAAAGTGATTTTCATGCTTCCAGGGGCTCGGGAAGTTAATTAAATACCATTTGGAGGCATTTAATGTTCGAGCAAAAACGGCTGATTTTCGACAAAAGAGATAACACCCCCCCATTACGTCATGCTTCAGAAATGTGGAAAATGGTCCGTTTTCAAATGTTTTATTTTTGAACGTCAGTTCACATTTGTAGGTGGATCATCAGTGTTAGAGCTAAAATTAGCATGTTTAAAGTGATTTTCATGCTTCCAGGGGCTCGGGAAGTTAATTAAATACCATTTGGAGGCATTTAATGTTCGAGCAAAAACGGCTGATTTTCGACAAAAGAGATAACACCCCCCCATTACGTCATGCTTCAGAAATGTGGAAAATGGTCCGTTTTCAAATGTTTTATTTTTGAACGTCAGTTCACATTTGTAGGTGGATCATCAGTGTTAGAGCTAAAATTAGCATGTTTAAAGTGATTTTCATGCTTCCAGGGGCCCAAAACACAAGATTTATGGAATGGTTAAAAGTGCATGAAAATGGCCAATTTACTCACTCTGAGTTCTCAAAAAGGGTTTCTTCACCCCGGGAAGTTAATTAAATACCATTTGAAGGCATTTAATGTTCGAGCAAAAACGGCTGATTTTCGACAAAAGAGATAACACCCCCCCATTACGTCATGCTTCAGAAATGTGGAAAATGGTCCGTTTTCAAATGTTTTATTTTTGAACGTCAGTTCACATTTGTAGGTGGATCATCAGTGTTAGAGCTAAAATTAGCATGTTTAAAGTGATTTTCATGCTTCCAGGGGCTCGGGAAGTGAAATAAATACCATTTGGAGGCATTTAATGTTCGAGCAAAAACGGCTGATTTTCGACAAAAGAGATAACACCCCCCATTACGTCATGCTTCAGAAATGTGGAAAATGGTCCGTTTTCAAATGTTTTATTTTTGAACGTCAGTTCACATTTGTAGGTGGATCATCAGTGTTAGAGCTAAAATTAGCATGTTTAAAGTGATTTTCATGCTTCCAGGGGCCCAAAACACAAGATTTATGGAATGGTTAAAAGTGCATGAAAATGGCCAATTTACTCACTCTGAGTTCTCAAAAAGGGTTTCTTCACCCCGGGAAGTTAATTAAATACCATTTGGAGGCATTTAATGTTCGAGCAAAAACGGCTGATTTTCGACAAAAGAGATAACACCCCCCCCATTACGTCATGCTTCAGAAATGTGGAAAATGGTCCGTTTTCAAATGTCTTATTTTTGAACGTCAGTTCACATTTGTAGGTGGATCATCAGTGTTAGAGCTAAAATTAGCATGTTTAAAGTGATTTTCATGCTTCCAGGGGCCCAAAACACAAGATTTATGGAATGGTTAAAAGTGCATGAAAATGGCCAATTTACTCACTCTGAGTTCTCAAAAAGGGTTTCTTCACCCCGGGAAGTTAATTAAATACCATTTGGAGGCATTTAATGTTCGAGCAAAAACGGCTGATTTTCGACAAAAGAGATAACACCCCCCCATTACGTCATGCTTCAGAAATGTGGAAAATGGTCCGTTTTCAAATGTTTTATTTTTGAAAGTCAGTTCACATTTGTAGGTGGATCATCAGTGTTAGAGCTAAAATTAGCATGTTTAAAGTGATTTTCATGCTTCCAGGGGCTCGGGAAGTTAATTAAATACCATTTGGCGGCATTTAATGTTCGAGCAAAAACGGCTGATTTTCGACAAAAGAGATAACACCCCCCCATTACGTCATGCTTCAGAAATGTGGAAAATGGTCCGTTTTCAAATGTTTTATTTTTGAACGTCAGTTCACATTTGTAGGTGGATCATCAGTGTTAGAGCTAAAATTAGCATGTTTACAGTGATTTTCATGCTTCCAGGGGCCCAAAACACAAGATTTATGGAATGGTTAAAAGTGCATGAAAATGGCCAATTTACTCACTCTGAGTTCTCAAAAAGGGTTTCTTCACCCCGGGAAGTTAATTAAATACCATTTGGAGGCATTTAATGTTCGAGCAAAAACGGCTGATTTTCGACAAAAGAGATAACACCCCCCATTACGTCATGCTTCAGAAATGTGGAAAATGGTCCGTTTTCAAATGTTTTATTTTTGAACGTCAGTTCACATTTGTAGGTGGATCATCAGTGTTAGAGCTAAAATTAGCATGTTTAAAGTGATTTTCATGCTTCCAGGGGCTCGGGAAGTTAATTAAATACCATTTGGAGGCATTTAATGTTAGAGCAAAAAAGGCTGATTTTCGACAAAAGAGATAACACCCCCCCATTACGTCATGCTTCAGAAATGTGGAAAATGGTCCGTTTTCAAATGTTTTATTTTTGAACGTCAGTTCACATTTGTAGGTGGATCATCAGTGTTAGAGCTAAAATTAGCATGTTTAAAGTGATTTTCATGCTTCCAGGGGCTCGGGAAGTTAATTAAATACCATTTGGAGGCATTTAATGTTCGAGCAAAAACGGCTGATTTTCGACAAAAGAGATAACACCCCCCCATTACGTCATGCTTCAGAAATGTGGAAAATGGTCCGTTTTCAAATGTTTTATTTTTGAACGTCAGTTCACATTTGTAGGTGGATCATCAGTGTTAGAGCTAAAATTAGCATGTTTAAAGTGATTTTCATGCTTCCAGGGGCCCAAAACACAAGATTTATGGAATGGTTAAAAGTGCATGAAAATGGCCAATTTACTCACTCTGAGTTCTCAAAAAGGGTTTCTTCACCCCGGGAAGTTAATTAAATACCATTTGGAGGCATTTAATGTTAGAGCAAAAACGGCTGATTTTCGACAAAAGAGATAACACCCCCCCATTACGTCATGCTTCAGAAATGTGGAAAATGGTCCGTTTTCAAATGTTTTATTTTTGAACGTCAGTTCACATTTGTAGGTGGATCATCAGTGTTAGAGCTAAAATTAGCATGTTTAAAGTGATTTTCATGCTTCCAGGGGCTCGGGAAGTTAATTAAATACCATTTGGAGGCATTTAATGTTCGAGCAAAAACGGCTGATTTTCGACAAAAGAGATAACACCCCCCCATTACGTCATGCTTCAGAAATGTGGAAAATGGTCCGTTTTCAAATGTTTTATTTTTGAACGTCAGTTCACATTTGTAGGTGGATCATCAGTGTTAGAGCTAAAATTAGCATGTTTAAAGTGATTTTCATGCTTCCAGGGGCTCGGGAAGTGAAATAAATACCATTTGGAGGCATTTAATGTTCGAGCAAAAACGGCTGATTTTCGACAAAAGAGATAACACCCCCCCATTACGTCATGCTTCAGAAATGTGGAAAATGGTCCGTTTTCAAATGTTTTATTTTTGAACGTCAGTTCACATTTGTAGCTGGATCATCAGTGTTAGAGCTAAAATTAGCATGTTTAAAGTGATTTTCATGCTTCCAGGGGCTCGGGAAGTTAATTAAATACCATTTGGAGGCATTTAATGTTCGAGCAAAAACGGCTGATTTTCGACAAAAGAGATAACACCCCCCCATTACGTCATGCTTCAGAAATGTGGAAAATGGTCCGTTTTCAAATGTTTTATTTTTGAACGTCAGTTCACATTTGTAGGTGGATCATCAGTGTTAGAGCTAAAATTAGCATGTTTAAAGTGATTTTCATGCTTCCAGGGGCCCAAAACACAAGATTTATGGAATGGTTAAAAGTGCATGAAAATGGCCAATTTACTCACTCTGAGTTCTCAAAAAGGGTTTCTTCACCCCGGGAAGTTAATTAAATACCATTTGGAGGCATTTAATGTTCGAGCAAAAACGGCTGATTTTCGACAAAAGAGATAACACCCCCCCATTACGTCATGCTTCAGAAATGTGGAAAATGGTCCGTTTTCAAATGTTTTATTTTTGAACGTCAGTTCACATTTGTAGGTGGATCATCAGTGTTAGAGCTAAAATTAGCATGTTTAAAGTGATTTTCATGCTTCCAGGGGCCCAAAACACAAGATTTATGGAATGGTTAAAAGTGCATGAAAATGGCCAATTTACTCACTCTGAGTTCTCAAAAAGGGTTTCTTCACCCCGGGAAGTTAATTAAATACCATTTGGAGGCATTTAATGTTCGAGCAAAAACGGCTGATTTTCGACAAAAGAGATAACACCCCCCCATTACGTCATGCTTCAGAAATGTGGAAAATGGTCCGTTTTCAAATGTTTTATTTTTGAACGTCAGTTCACATTTGTAGGTGGATCATCAGTGTTAGAGCTAAAATTAGCATGTTTAAAGTGATTTTCATGCTTCCAGGGGCTCGGGAAGTTAATTAAATACCATTTGGAGGCATTTAATGTTCGAGCAAAAACGGCTGATTTTCGACAAAAGAGATAACACCCCCCCATTACGTCATGCTTCAGAAATGTGGAAAATGGTCCGTTTTCAAATGTTTTATTTTTGAACGTCAGTTCACATTTGTAGGTGGATCATCAGTGTTAGAGCTAAAATTAGCATGTTTACAGTGATTTTCATGCTTCCAGGGGCCCAAAACACAAGATTTATGGAATGGTTAAAAGTGCATGAAAATGGCCAATTTACTCACTCTGAGTTCTCAAAAAGGGTTTCTTCACCCCAGGAAGTTAATTAAATACCATTTGGAGGCATTTAATGTTCGAGCAAAAACGGCTGATTTTCGACAAAAGAGATAACACCCCCCCATTACGTCATGCTTCAGAAATGTGGAAAATGGTCCGTTTTCAAATGTTTTATTTTTGAACGTCAGTTCACATTTGTAGGTGGATCATCAGTGTTAGAGCTAAAATTAGCATGTTTAAAGTGATTTTCATGCTTCCAGGGGCTCGGGAAGTTAATTAAATACCATTTGGAGGCATTTAATGTTAGAGCAAAAAAGGCTGATTTTCGACAAAAGAGATAACACCCCCCCCATTACGTCATGCTTCAGAAATGTGGAAAATGGTCCGTTTTCAAATGTTTTATTTTTGAACGTCAGTTCACATTTGTAGGTGGATCATCAGTGTTAGAGCTAAAATTAGCATGTTTAAAGTGATTTTCATGCTTCCAGGGGCTCGGGAAGTTAATTAAATACCATTTGGAGGCATTTAATGTTCGAGCAAAAACGGCTGATTTTCGACAAAAGAGATAACACCCCCCCATTACGTCATGCTTCAGAAATGTGGAAAATGGTCCGTTTTCAAATGTTTTATTTTTGAACGTCAGTTCACATTTGTAGGTGGATCATCAGTGTTAGAGCTAAAATTAGCATGTTTAAAGTGATTTTCATGCTTCCAGGGGCTCGGGAAGTTAATTAAATACCATTTGGAGGCATTTAATGTTCGAGCAAAAACGGCTGATTTTCGACAAAAGAGATAACACCCCCCCATTACGTCATGCTTCAGAAATGTGGAAAATGGTCCGTTTTCAAATGTTTTATTTTTGAACGTCAGTTCACATTTGTAGGTGGATCATCAGTGTTAGAGCTAAAATTAGCATGTTTAAAGTGATTTTCATGCTTCCAGGGGCCCAAAACACAAGATTTATGGAATGGTTAAAAGTGCATGAAAATGGCCAATTTACTCACTCTGAGTTCTCAAAAAGGGTTTCTTCACCCCGGGAAGTTAATTAAATACCATTTGAAGGCATTTAATGTTCGAGCAAAAACGGCTGATTTTCGACAAAAGAGATAACACCCCCCCATTACGTCATGCTTCAGAAATGTGGAAAATGGTCCGTTTTCAAATGTTTTATTTTTGAACGTCAGTTCACATTTGTAGGTGGATCATCAGTGTTAGAGCTAAAATTAGCATGTTTAAAGTGATTTTCATGCTTCCAGGGGCTCGGGAAGTGAAATAAATACCATTTGGAGGCATTTAATGTTCGAGCAAAAACGGCTGATTTTCGACAAAAGAGATAACACCCCCCATTACGTCATGCTTCAGAAATGTGGAAAATGGTCCGTTTTCAAATGTTTTATTTTTGAACGTCAGTTCACATTTGTAGGTGGATCATCAGTGTTAGAGCTAAAATTAGCATGTTTAAAGTGATTTTCATGCTTCCAGGGGCCCAAAACACAAGATTTATGGAATGGTTAAAAGTGCATGAAAATGGCCAATTTACTCACTCTGAGTTCTCAAAAAGGGTTTCTTCACCCCGGGAAGTTAATTAAATACCATTTGGAGGCATTTAATGTTCGAGCAAAAACGGCTGATTTTCGACAAAAGAGATAACACCCCCCCCATTACGTCATGCTTCAGAAATGTGGAAAATGGTCCGTTTTCAAATGTCTTATTTTTGAACGTCAGTTCACATTTGTAGGTGGATCATCAGTGTTAGAGCTAAAATTAGCATGTTTAAAGTGATTTTCATGCTTCCAGGGGCCCAAAACACAAGATTTATGGAATGGTTAAAAGTGCATGAAAATGGCCAATTTACTCACTCTGAGTTCTCAAAAAGGGTTTCTTCACCCCGGGAAGTTAATTAAATACCATTTGGAGGCATTTAATGTTCGAGCAAAAACGGCTGATTTTCGACAAAAGAGATAACACCCCCCCATTACGTCATGCTTCAGAAATGTGGAAAATGGTCCGTTTTCAAATGTTTTATTTTTGAAAGTCAGTTCACATTTGTAGGTGGATCATCAGTGTTAGAGCTAAAATTAGCATGTTTAAAGTGATTTTCATGCTTCCAGGGGCTCGGGAAGTTAATTAAATACCATTTGGCGGCATTTAATGTTCGAGCAAAAACGGCTGATTTTCGACAAAAGAGATAACACCCCCCCATTACGTCATGCTTCAGAAATGTGGAAAATGGTCCGTTTTCAAATGTTTTATTTTTGAACGTCAGTTCACATTTGTAGGTGGATCATCAGTGTTAGAGCTAAAATTAGCATGTTTACAGTGATTTTCATGCTTCCAGGGGCCCAAAACACAAGATTTATGGAATGGTTAAAAGTGCATGAAAATGGCCAATTTACTCACTCTGAGTTCTCAAAAAGGGTTTCTTCACCCCGGGAAGTTAATTAAATACCATTTGGAGGCATTTAATGTTCGAGCAAAAACGGCTGATTTTCGACAAAAGAGATAACACCCCCCATTACGTCATGCTTCAGAAATGTGGAAAATGGTCCGTTTTCAAATGTTTTATTTTTGAACGTCAGTTCACATTTGTAGGTGGATCATCAGTGTTAGAGCTAAAATTAGCATGTTTAAAGTGATTTTCATGCTTCCAGGGGCTCGGGAAGTTAATTAAATACCATTTGGAGGCATTTAATGTTAGAGCAAAAAAGGCTGATTTTCGACAAAAGAGATAACACCCCCCCATTACGTCATGCTTCAGAAATGTGGAAAATGGTCCGTTTTCAAATGTTTTATTTTTGAACGTCAGTTCACATTTGTAGGTGGATCATCAGTGTTAGAGCTAAAATTAGCATGTTTAAAGTGATTTTCATGCTTCCAGGGGCTCGGGAAGTTAATTAAATACCATTTGGAGGCATTTAATGTTCGAGCAAAAACGGCTGATTTTCGACAAAAGAGATAACACCCCCCCATTACGTCATGCTTCAGAAATGTGGAAAATGGTCCGTTTTCAAATGTTTTATTTTTGAACGTCAGTTCACATTTGTAGGTGGATCATCAGTGTTAGAGCTAAAATTAGCATGTTTAAAGTGATTTTCATGCTTCCAGGGGCCCAAAACACAAGATTTATGGAATGGTTAAAAGTGCATGAAAATGGCCAATTTACTCACTCTGAGTTCTCAAAAAGGGTTTCTTCACCCCGGGAAGTTAATTAAATACCATTTGGAGGCATTTAATGTTAGAGCAAAAACGGCTGATTTTCGACAAAAGAGATAACACCCCCCCATTACGTCATGCTTCAGAAATGTGGAAAATGGTCCGTTTTCAAATGTTTTATTTTTGAACGTCAGTTCACATTTGTAGGTGGATCATCAGTGTTAGAGCTAAAATTAGCATGTTTAAAGTGATTTTCATGCTTCCAGGGGCTCGGGAAGTTAATTAAATACCATTTGGAGGCATTTAATGTTAGAGCAAAAAAGGCTGATTTTCGACAAAAGAGATAACACCCCCCCATTACGTCATGCTTCAGAAATGTGGAAAATGGTCCGTTTTCAAATGTTTTATTTTTGAACGTCAGTTCACATTTGTAGGTGGATCATCAGTGTTAGAGCTAAAATTAGCATGTTTAAAGTGATTTTCATGCTTCCAGGGGCTCGGGAAGTTAATTAAATACCATTTGGAGGCATTTAATGTTCGAGCAAAAACGGCTGATTTTCGACAAAAGAGATAACACCCCCCCATTATGTCATGCTTCAGAAATGTGGAAAATGGTCCGTTTTCAAATGTTTTATTTTTGAACGTCAGTTCACATTTGTAGGTGGATCATCAGTGTTAGAGCTAAAATTAGCATGTTTAAAGTGATTTTCATGCTTCCAGGGGCTCGGGAAGTTAATTAAATACCATTTGGAGGCATTTAATGTTCGAGCAAAAACGGCTGATTTTCGACAAAAGAGATAACACCCCCCCATTACGTCATGCTTCAGAAATGTGGAAAATGGTCCGTTTTCAAATGTTTTATTTTTGAACGTCAGTTCACATTTGTAGGTGGATCATCAGTGTTAGAGCTAAAATTAGCATGTTTAAAGTGATTTTCATGCTTCCAGGGGCCCAAAACACAAGATTTATGGAATGGTTAAAAGTGCATGAAAATGGCCAATTTACTCACTCTGAGTTCTCAAAAAGGGTTTCTTCACCCCGGGAAGTAATTAAATACCATTTGGAGGCATTTAATGTTAGAGCAAAAACGGCTGATTTTCGACAAAAGAGATAACACCCCCCCATTACGTCATGCTTCAGAAATGTGGAAAATGGTCCGTTTTCAAATGTTTTATTTTTGAACGTCAGTTCACATTTGTAGGTGGATCATCAGTGTTAGAGCTAAAATTAGCATGTTTAAAGTGATTTTCATGCTTCCAGGGGCTAGGGAAGTGAAATAAATACCATTTGAAGGCATTTAATGTTCGAGCAAAAACGGCTGATTTTCGACAAAAGAGATAACACCCCCCCATTACGTCATGCTTCAGAATTGTGGAAAATGGTCCGTTTTCAAATGTTTTATTTTTGAACGTCAGTTCACATTTGTAGGTGGATCATCAGTGTTAGAGCTAAAATTAGCATGTTTAAAGTGATTTTCATGCTTCCAGGGGCCCAAAACACAAGATTTATGGAATGGTTAAAAGTGCATGAAAATGGCCAATTTACTCACTCTGAGTTCTCAAAAAGGGTTTCTTCACCCCGGGAAGTTAATTAAATACCATTTGGAGGCATTTAATGTTAGAGCAAAAATGGCTGATTTTCGACAAAAGAGATAACACCCCCCCATTACGTCATGCTTCAGAAATGTGGAAAATGGTCCGTTTTCAAATGTTTTATTTTTGAATGTCAGTTCACATTTGTAGGTGGATCATCAGTGTTAGAGCTAAAATTAGCATGTTTAAAGTGATTTTCATGCTTCCAGGGGCTCGGGAAGTGAAATAAATACCATTTGGAGGCATTTAATGTTCGAGCAAAAACGGCTGATTTTCGACAAAAGAGATAACACCCCCCCATTACGTCATGCTTCAGAAATGTGGAAAATGGTCCGTTTTCAAATGTTTTATTTTTGAACGTCAGTTCACATTTGTAGGTGGATCATCAGTGTTAGAGCTAAAATTAGCATGTTTAAAGTGATTTTCATGCTTCCAGGGGCCCAAAACACAAGATTTATGGAATGGTTAAAAGTGCATGAAAATGGCCAATTTACTCACTCTGAGTTCTCAAAAAGGGTTTCTTCACCCCGGGAAGTTAATTAAATACCATTTGGAGGCATTTAATGTTAGAGCAAAAAAGGCTGATTTTCGACAAAAGAGATAACACCCCCCCATTACGTCATGCTTCAGAAATGTGGAAAATGGTCCGTTTTCAAATGTTTCATTTTTGAACGTCAGTTCACATTTGTAGGTGGATCATCAGTGTTAGAGCTAAAATTAGCATGTTTAAAGTGATTTTCATGCTTCCAGGGGCTTGGGAAGTTAATTAAATACCATTTGGAGGCATTTAATGTTCGAGCAAAAACGGCTGATTTTCGACAAAAGAGATAACACCCCCCCATTACGTCATGCTTCAGAAATGTGGAAAATGGTCCGTTTTCAAATGTTTTATTTTTGAACGTCAGTTCACATTTGTAGGTGGATCATCAGTGTTAGAGCTAAAATTAGCATGTTTAAAGTGATTTTCATGCTTCCAGGGGCCCAAAACACAAGATTTATGGAATGGTTAAAAGTGCATGAAAATGGCCAATTTACTCACTCTGAGTTCTCAAAAAGGGTTTCTTCACCCCGGGAAGTTAATTAAATACCATTTGGAGGCATTTAATGTTCGAGCAAAAACGGCTGATTTTCGACAAAAGAGATAACACCCCCCCATTACGTCATGCTTCAGAAATGTGGAAAATGGTCCGTTTTCAAATGTTTTATTTTTGAACGTCAGTTCACATTTGTAGGTGGATCATCAGTGTTAGAGCTAAAATTAGCATGTTTAAAGTGATTTTCATGCTTCCAGGGGCCCAAAACACAAGATTTATGGAATGGTTAAAAGTGCATGAAAATGGCCAATTTACTCACTCTGAGTTCTCAAAAAGGGTTTCTTCACCCCGGGAAGTTAATTAAATACCATTTGGAGGCATTTAATGTTAGAGCAAAAACGGCTGATTTTCGACAAAAGAGATAACACCCCCCCATTACGTCATGCTTCAGAAATGTGGAAAATGGTCCGTTTTCAAATGTTTTATTTTTGAACGTCAGTTCACATTTGTAGGTGGATCATCAGTGTTAGAGCTAAAATTAGCATGTTTAAAGTGATTTTCATGCTTCCAGGGGCCCAAAACACAAGATTTATGGAATGGTTAAAAGTGCATGAAAATGGCCAATTTACTCACTCTGAGTTCTCAAAAAGGGTTTCTTCACCCCGGGAAGTTAATTAAATACCATTCGGAGGCATTTAATGTTCGAGCAAAAACGGCTGATTTTCGACAAAAGAGATAACACCCCCCCATTACGTCATGCTTCAGAAATGTGGAAAATGGTCCGTTTTCAAATGTTTTATTTTTGAACGTCAGTTCACATTTGTAGGTGGATCATCAGTGTTAGAGCTAAAATTAGCATGTTTAAAGTGATTTTCATGCTTCCAGGGGCTCGGGAAGTTAATTAAATACCATTTGGAGGCATTTAATGTTAGAGCAAAAACGGCTGATTTTCGACAAAAGAGATAACACCCCCCCATTACGTCATGCTTCAGAAATGTGGAAAATGGTCCGTTTTCAAATGTTTTATTTTTGAACGTCAGTTCACATTTGTAGGTGGATCATCAGTGTTAGAGCTAAAATTAGCATGTTTAAAGTGATTTTCATGCTTCCAGGGGCCCAAAACACAAGATTTATGGAATGGTTAAAAGTGCATGAAAATGGCCAATTCACTCACTCTGAGTTCTCAAAAAGGGTTTCTTCACCCCGGGAAGTTAATTAAATACCATTTGGAGGCATTTAATGTTAGAGCAAAAACGGCTGATTTTCGACAAAAGAGATAACACCCCCCCATTACGTCATGCTTCAGAAATGTGGAAAATGGTCCGTTTTCAAATGTTTTATTTTTGAACGTCAGTTCACATTTGTAGGTGGATCATCAGTGTTAGAGCTAAAATTAGCATGTTTAAAGTGATTTTCATGCTTCCAGGGGCTCGGGAAGTGAAATAAATACCATTTGGAGGCATTTAATGTTCGAGCAAAAACGGCTGATTTTCGACAAAAGAGATAACACCCCCCCATTACGTCATGCTTCAGAAATGTGGAAAATGGTCCGTTTTCAAATGTTTTATTTTTGAACGTCAGTTCACATTTGTAGGTGGATCATCAGTGTTAGAGCTAAAATTAGCATGTTTAAAGTGATTTTCATGCTTCCAGGGGCCCAAAACACAAGATTTATGGATTGGTTAAAAGTGCATGAAAATGGCCAATTTACCCACTCTGAGTTCTCAAAAAGGGTTTCTTCACCCCGGGAAGTTAATTAAATACCATTTGGAGGCATTTAATGTTCGAGCAAAAACGGCTGATTTTCGACAAAAGAGATAACACCCCCCCATTACGTCATGCTTCAGAAATGTGGAAAATGGTCCGTTTTCAAATGTTTTATTTTTGAACGTCAGTTCACATTTGTAGGTGGATCATCAGTGTTAGAGCTAAAATTAGCATGTTTAAAGTGATTTTCATGCTTCCAGGGGCCCAAAACACAAGATTTATGGAATGGTTAAAAGTGCATGAAAATGGCCAATTTACTCACTCTGAGTTCTCAAAAAGGGTTTCTTCACCCCGGGAAGTTAATTAAATACCATTTGGAGGCATTTAATGTTAGAGCAAAAACGGCTGATTTTCGACAAAAGAGATAACACCCCCCCATTACGTCATGCTTCAGAAATGTGGAAAATGGTCCGTTTTCAAATGTTTTATTTTTGAACGTCAGTTCACATTTGTAGGTGGATCATCAGTGTTAGAGCTAAAATTAGCATGTTTAAAGTGATTTTCATGCTTCCAGGGGCTCGGGAAGTTAATTAAATACCATTTGGAGGCATTTAATGTTAGAGCAAAAAAGGCTGATTTTCGACAAAAGAGATAACACCCCCCCATTACGTCATGCTTCAGAAATGTGGAAAATGGTCCGTTTTCAAATGTTTTATTTTTGAACGTCAGTTCACATTTGTAGGTGGATCATCAGTGTTAGAGCTAAAATTAGCATGTTTAAAGTGATTTTCATGCTTCCAGGGGCCCAAAACACAAGATTTATGGAATGGTTAAAAGTGCATGAAAATGGCCAATTTACTCACTCTGAGTTCTCAAAAAGGGTTTCTTCACCCCGGGAAGTTAATTAAATACCATTTGGAGGCATTTAATGTTAGAGCAAAAACGGCTGATTTTCGACAAAAGAGATAACACCCCCCCATTACGTCATGCTTCAGAAATGTGGAAAATGGTCCGTTTTCAAATGTTTTATTTTTGAACGTCAGTTCACATTTGTAGGTGGATCATCAGTGTTAGAGCTAAAATTAGCATGTTTAAAGTGATTTTCATGCTTCCAGGGGCTCGGGAAGTTAATTAAATACCATTTGGAGGCATTTAATGTTAGAGCAAAAAAGGCTGATTTTCGACAAAAGAGATAACACCCCCCCATTACGTCATGCTTCAGAAATGTGGAAAATGGTCCGTTTTCAAATGTTTTATTTTTGAACGTCAGTTCACATTTGTAGGTGGATCATCAGTGTTAGAGCTAAAATTAGCATGTTTAAAGTGATTTTCATGCTTCCAGGGGCTCGGGAAGTTAATTAAATACCATTTGGAGGCATTTAATGTTAGAGCAAAAACGGCTGATTTTCGACAAAAGAGATAACACCCCCCCATTACGTCATGCTTCAGAAATGTGGAAAATGGTCCGTTTTCAAATGTTTTATTTTTGAACGTCAGTTCACATTTGTAGGTGGATCATCAGTGTTAGAGCTAAAATTAGCATGTTTAAAGTGATTTTCATGCTTCCAGGGGCTCGGGAAGTGAAATAAATACCATTTGGAGGCATTTAATGTTCGAGCAAAAACGGCTGATTTTCGACAAAAGAGATAACACCCCCCCATTACGTCATGCTTCAGAAATGTGGAAAATGGTCCGTTTTCAAATGTTTTATTTTTGAACGTCAGTTCACATTTGTAGGTGGATCATCAGTGTTAGAGCTAAAATTAGCATGTTTAAAGTGATTTTCATGCTTCCAGGGGCCCAAAACACAAGATTTATGGATTGGTTAAAAGTGCATGAAAATGGCCAATTTACTCACTCTGAGTTCTCAAAAAGGGTTTCTTCACCCCGGGAAGTTAATTAAATACCATTTGGAGGCATTTAATGTTCGAGCAAAAACGGCTGATTTTCGACAAAAGAGATAACACCCCCCCATTACGTCATGCTTCAGAAATGTGGAAAATGGTCCGTTTTCAAATGTTTTATTTTTGAACGTCAGTTCACATTTGTAGGTGGATCATCAGTGTTAGAGCTAAAATTAGCATGTTTAAAGTGATTTTCATGCTTCCAGGGGCCCAAAACACAAGATTTATGGAATGGTTAAAAGTGCATGAAAATGGCCAATTTACTCACTCTGAGTTCTCAAAAAGGGTTTCTTCACCCCGGGAAGTTAATTAAATACCATTTGGAGGCATTTAATGTTAGAGCAAAAACGGCTGATTTTCGACAAAAGAGATAACACCCCCCCATTACGTCATGCTTCAGAAATGTGGAAAATGGTCCGTTTTCAAATGTTTTATTTTTGAACGTCAGTTCACATTTGTAGGTGGATCATCAGTGTTAGAGCTAAAATTAGCATGTTTAAAGTGATTTTCATGCTTCCAGGGGCTCGGGAAGTTAATTAAATACCATTTGGAGGCATTTAATGTTAGAGCAAAAAAGGCTGATTTTCGACAAAAGAGATAACACCCCCCCATTACGTCATGCTTCAGAAATGTGGAAAATGGTCCGTTTTCAAATGTTTTATTTTTGAACGTCAGTTCACATTTGTAGGTGGATCATCAGTGTTAGAGCTAAAATTAGCATGTTTAAAGTGATTTTCATGCTTCCAGGGGCCCAAAACACAAGATTTATGGAATGGTTAAAAGTGCATGAAAATGGCCAATTTACTCACTCTGAGTTCTCAAAAAGGGTTTCTTCACCCCGGGAAGTTAATTAAATACCATTTGGAGGCATTTAATGTTAGAGCAAAAACGGCTGATTTTCGACAAAAGAGATAACACCCCCCCATTACGTCATGCTTCAGAAATGTGGAAAATGGTCCGTTTTCAAATGTTTTATTTTTGAACGTCAGTTCACATTTGTAGGTGGATCATCAGTGTTAGAGCTAAAATTAGCATGTTTAAAGTGATTTTCATGCTTCCAGGGGCTCGGGAAGTTAATTAAATACCATTTGGAGGCATTTAATGTTAGAGCAAAAAAGGCTGATTTTCGACAAAAGAGATAACACCCCCCCATTACGTCATGCTTCAGAAATGTGGAAAATGGTCCGTTTTCAAATGTTTTATTTTTGAACGTCAGTTCACATTTGTAGGTGGATCATCAGTGTTAGAGCTAAAATTAGCATGTTTAAAGTGATTTTCATGCTTCCAGGGGCTCGGGAAGTTAATTAAATACCATTTGGAGGCATTTAATGTTCGAGCAAAAACGGCTGATTTTCGACAAAAGAGATAACACCCCCCCATTATGTCATGCTTCAGAAATGTGGAAAATGGTCCGTTTTCAAATGTTTTATTTTTGAACGTCAGTTCACATTTGTAGGTGGATCATCAGTGTTAGAGCTAAAATTAGCATGTTTAAAGTGATTTTCATGCTTCCAGGGGCTCGGGAAGTTAATTAAATACCATTTGGAGGCATTTAATGTTCGAGCAAAAACGGCTGATTTTCGACAAAAGAGATAACACCCCCCCATTACGTCATGCTTCAGAAATGTGGAAAATGGTCCGTTTTCAAATGTTTTATTTTTGAACGTCAGTTCACATTTGTAGGTGGATCATCAGTGTTAGAGCTAAAATTAGCATGTTTAAAGTGATTTTCATGCTTCCAGGGGCCCAAAACACAAGATTTATGGAATGGTTAAAAGTGCATGAAAATGGCCAATTTACTCACTCTGAGTTCTCAAAAAGGGTTTCTTCACCCCGGGAAGTTAATTAAATACCATTTGGAGGCATTTAATGTTAGAGCAAAAACGGCTGATTTTCGACAAAAGAGATAACACCCCCCCATTACGTCATGCTTCAGAAATGTGGAAAATGGTCCGTTTTCAAATGTTTTATTTTTGAACGTCAGTTCACATTTGTAGGTGGATCATCAGTGTTAGAGCTAAAATTAGCATGTTTAAAGTGATTTTCATGCTTCCAGGGGCTCGGGAAGTGAAATAAATACCATTTGGAGGCATTTAATGTTCGAGCAAAAACGGCTGATTTTCGACAAAAGAGATAACACCCCCCCATTACGTCATGCTTCAGAAATGTGGAAAATGGTCCGTTTTCAAATGTTTTATTTTTGAACGTCAGTTCACATTTGTAGGTGGATCATCAGTGTTAGAGCTAAAATTAGCATGTTTAAAGTGATTTTCATGCTTCCAGGGGCCCAAAACACAAGATTTATGGAATGGTTAAAAGTGCATGAAAATGGCCAATTTACTCACTCTGAGTTCTCAAAAAGGGTTTCTTCACCCCGGGAAGTTAATTAAATACCATTTGGAGGCATTTAATGTTAGAGCAAAAACGGCTGATTTTCGACAAAAGAGATAACACCCCCCCATTACGTCATGCTTCAGAAATGTGGAAAATGGTCCGTTTTCAAATGTTTTATTTTTGAATGTCAGTTCACATTTGTAGGTGGATCATCAGTGTTAGAGCTAAAATTAGCATGTTTAAAGTGATTTTCATGCTTCCAGGGGCTCGGGAAGTGAAATAAATACAATTTGGAGGCATTTAATGTTCGAGCAAAAACGGCTGATTTTCGACAAAAGAGATAACACCCCCCCATTACGTCATGCTTCAGAAATGTGGAAAATGGTCCGTTTTCAAATGTTTTATTTTTGAACGTCAGTTCACATTTGTAGGTGGATCATCAGTGTTAGAGCTAAAATTAGCATGTTTAAAGTGATTTTCATGCTTCCAGGGGCCCAAAACACAAGATTTATGGAATGGTTAAAAGTGCATGAAAATGGCCAATTTACTCACTCTGAGTTCTCAAAAAGGGTTTCTTCACCCCGGGAAGTTAATTAAATACCATTTGGAGGCATTTAATGTTAGAGCAAAAAAGGCTGATTTTCGACAAAAGAGATAACACCCCCCCATTACGTCATGCTTCAGAAATGTGGAAAATGGTCCGTTTTCAAATGTTTCATTTTTGAACGTCAGTTCACATTTGTAGGTGGATCATCAGTGTTAGAGCTAAAATTAGCATGTTTAAAGTGATTTTCATGCTTCCAGGGGCTTGGGAAGTTAATTAAATACCATTTGGAGGCATTTAATGTTCGAGCAAAAACGGCTGATTTTCGACAAAAGAGATAACACCCCCCCATTACGTCATGCTTCAGAAATGTGGAAAATGGTCCGTTTTCAAATGTTTTATTTTTGAACGTCAGTTCACATTTGTAGGTGGATCATCAGTGTTAGAGCTAAAATTAGCATGTTTAAAGTGATTTTCATGCTTCCAGGGGCCCAAAACACAAGATTTATGGAATGGTTAAAAGTGCATGAAAATGGCCAATTTACTCACTCTGAGTTCTCAAAAAGGGTTTCTTCACCCCGGGAAGTTAATTAAATACCATTTGGAGGCATTTAATGTTCGAGCAAAAACGGCTGATTTTCGACAAAAGAGATAACACCCCCCCATTACGTCATGCTTCAGAAATGTGGAAAATGGTCCGTTTTCAAATGTTTTATTTTTGAACGTCAGTTCACATTTGTAGGTGGATCATCAGTGTTAGAGCTAAAATTAGCATGTTTAAAGTGATTTTCATGCTTCCAGGGGCTCGGGAAGTTAATTAAATACCATTTGGAGGCATTTAATGTTAGAGCAAAAACGGCTGATTTTCGACAAAAGAGATAACACCCCCCCATTACGTCATGCTTCAGAAATGTGGAAAATGGTCCGTTTTCAAATGTTTTATTTTTGAACGTCAGTTCACATTTGTAGGTGGATCATCAGTGTTAGAGCTAAAATTAGCATGTTTAAAGTGATTTTCATGCTTCCAGGGGCTCGGGAAGTGAAATAAATACCATTTGGAGGCATTTAATGTTCGAGCAAAAACGGCTGATTTTCGACAAAAGAGATAACACCCCCCCATTACGTCATGCTTCAGAAATGTGGAAAATGGTCCGTTTTCAAATGTTTTATTTTTGAACGTCAGTTCACATTTGTAGGTGGATCATCAGTGTTAGAGCTAAAATTAGCATGTTTAAAGTGATTTTCATGCTTCCAGGGGCCCAAAACACAAGATTTATGGAATGGTTAAAAGTGCATGAAAATGGCCAATTTACTCACTCTGAGTTCTCAAAAAGGGTTTCTTCACCCCGGGAAGTTAATTAAATACCATTTGGAGGCATTTAATGTTAGAGCAAAAACGGCTGATTTTCGACAAAAGAGATAACACCCCCCCATTACGTCATGCTTCAGAAATGTGGAAAATGGTCCGTTTTCAAATGTTTTATTTTTGAACGTCAGTTCACATTTGTAGGTGGATCATCAGTGTTAGAGCTAAAATTAGCATGTTTAAAGTGATTTTCATGCTTCCAGGGGCTCGGGAAGTTAATTAA